>NC_139679.1:112586583-112795690 GCF_964106915.1 Podarcis gaigeae
GGAATCTTTTGAGGAGTTGGAGATGGCGTTTATAAGTGGTCCATGTTTCACAAGCATACAGTAAAGTTGGTAGGACAACAGCTTTGTAAGCAAGCATGTTGGTTTTGCTGCCTGCTGGGCAGACCACAATGCCAGCACACAGACCACTGCTTCCCAGGGCCCTTTCCTTTGAAGCCAGTTCCACCAACACTGAACCCAGGCAAGGGCTGATGGCGGCTGCCACACCTACTTCAAGAGGGATTTGCCCCCTTCATGCCGAAAGGAGTCATTTCAAGCCAAGAGAGAGCAATCACAGTCAGCAGTGATGGAAGAGGCCAGGTGCTGCATTTGGTCTATATGTTGATGGACTCCAACTCCCAACATCCCTGACCATTGGCCATGCTGACCATGGCTGATAGGAGCTGGGAGTCTGGTGATGTCCCCAATCCCTGACCTAGAGGAAGAGGATTCCGTCACATCTGCCAAGGCTTTCTAAACTTGGGTCTCCGGCTGTTTCTGGACTACAATTCCCATCATCCCTGACCACTGGTCCTACTAGCTAGGGATGATGGGAGCTGTAGTCCAAAAGCAGCTGGAGACCCAAGTTTGGAAAGCCCTGGCTCAGTCGATAGAACATGAGACGCTTAAATCTCAGGACCATTGAACGCAATGCTTTGAAAGAAAATGCGATGAAAATGATGTATAGGTGGTATATTACCCCTGTGAAATTAGCCAAGATGTATAAAATAAGTAATAAATGTTGGAAATGTAAAGAAAAGGAAGGAACTTTTTATCACATGTGGTGGGAATGTAAAAAAGTGAAAAACTTCTGGGAAATTATATATAATGAGATGAAAAAGCTGTTGAAATATACATTTATTAAGAAACCAGCAGCATTTTTACTTAGCATTGTAGGAGATGATATTAATAGACAGGATTGTAAAGTTGTTTTTATATGCAATGACGGCAGCAAGAATATTATTGGCACAAAAATGGAAGCAAGAAGAACTACCGACAAAAGAAGAATGGAGGACGAAATTGATGGACTATGCAGAATTAGATAAATTTAACAGGAAGGATTCGAAACCTGCAGGACCAGAGATTCTTAGAAGACTGGAGTAAATATATGAACTACTTGAAAAGTAATAGTAATGAACAGATCACACTAGTAGGATTGTAGGATAGAAGTTTTGTAAGGAGGATTATTGGAAATATTACAAGTAAGACTATGAGGAGACTTATTAGTTAATGATAATTAAGAGTAATAGAGAAAACTAAGAAATGCAGAATAAGTGATAAAGAACGGAAAATCATCAGAGGTGTTGATGGAAGTCAAAAGTATTGTATAAGATAAGAAGTTATGTTATATGAATGTTGGAAATGATATGTTAAAAAACTAATTTTTTATATATATATATATATATATATATAATCATCAGAGGTGTTGACGGAAGTCAAAAGTATTGTATAAGATAAGAAGTTATGTTATATGAATGTTGGAAATGATATGTTAAAAAACATATATATATATATATATATATATATATTTGCTTTCGTAGATTTTCACGGGTACAGGAATGCAGGTTTTGGTGTCCTCGGGTGTCTTCCCGTGTAAAAGTTGGGGTGTCTAGGCGACGTTTCGACGAGGTCTCACTCGTCATCTTCAGGCTGGTGCTTTCGGCTTCTTGTTACTGGAACAGAGCGGGATCTCAATGTTTGAGTTCCTATAAATACTGTAGAGGGGGTGTGGTGTCTAGCCTCCAATGTTCTGGGCAGAGAGGAAGTTCCCAGGCTAGTGTGCCTTTTCTTCTTTTGTTCCTTAATTACTTGAGAGATACCTTGAGTGATTTCTTGAGTGATATCCTGAGTACCACTTAGGTGGGTCATTAGGTGTGGATTAGTTGCTAAAGTCTTTGTGTCTTGACCTCTTGAACTTTGTGAAGAGTTTTCCTGAGAAGATGGCTGTATTGCACTTAGTTGTGCTTTGGCTTGGCTTCGTGTATAGGGGCGAGCTGTGGTTTTGTGGCTTGTGTCAGCCAGATCTGTGTAGGGATTGCAGGGGGGTGCAGCATCCGGAGGTGCCACCATGGATTGGCTACTGGATGGTGTCAGTAATTCATCTGTGGAGAGGGTCTGGGTTTGGGTCTGGTGTGGTTGATTGGTGTTGGCGTTCTGTGTGCCTCTGGATCTGGTGTCAGTTTTTGTGGGGAGGGCTAATTTCCAGATGTCTGGCAAGCGGGATGTGTCGTCACGCTTGTTCATGTTGTGAGGGTGTTTCTCTATCTCGATGGCTTCCATGATTATTCTCTTGTGGTGATGTTCCGTGTTAAAGAGCAATTTGGAATCTGCAAAATTAATTTCGTGTCCTGTTTCTTTCATGTGTTGGAAAAGAGAGGAAGTTTTTTCTTCTTTTTTGACGGCATTCTTGTGTTCTGCGATACGTGCATTTATTCGTCTGTTTGTTTGTCCAATGTACGTGGCTGGGCAGACTTTGCAGGGTATTTCATAGATCCCTTGGTTTTCCAACTGGATTTTATCCTTGGGGTTTCTGAGGATATTGGCTATTTTTTGGTTGGTGCAAAAGGCTGTTTTGATATTGTGTTTATGGAGGATTTTGCTAATTTTATCTGTAGTGCCCTTGATATAAGGAAGGAGGGCCATGCCATTGTTTTCTTCTGTGTCTTGGTTTTTGGGGGGTGTTTCCTTTTGGATTAGCTTCGTAATCCTGTTTTGCTGGTATCCATTGGCAATTAACACATTTGAGAGATTCTGTAACTCAGTTGTCAAGTGGTCTTTGTCAGCCAGGCGTTTGGTTCTGGAGATGAGAGTCTTGGCTACGGAGTTTATTTGTGCAGGGTGGTGGTGTGATTGTGCATGTAAGTAGCGGTTGGTGTGTGTTTTTTTCTGGTAGATAGTGTGTCCTAGGGAGCCATCAGGTTTTTTGTAGATTAGGACGTCAAGGAAGGGAAGTTGGTTGTTGGCTTCTATTTCCATAGTGAATTGTATTTTGGGGTGTAAGTTGTTGAGATGTGTGAGGAAGCTATCCAGTTTTTCCTTCCCGTGTGGCCAAATTACAAAGGTGTCGTCAACATATCTGAGCCAAAGTTTGGGTTTGTGTTCTGACTTGTCTAAAGCATTGGTTTCAAAGTGTTCCATGTACAGGTTTGCGATGACCGGTGAGAGGGGTGATCCCATAGGTGCTCCTTCTATCTGTTTGTATCTTTGTCCATTGTGGATGAAGTACGTGTTGGTTAGGCAGTGGTTGGTCAGGTCCAAGATGTATTCGGGGGGATTGTATTTGTTTTGAATAGCTGTCAAGGCTTCATTAATGGGCACCGCTACTTACATGCACAATCACACCACCACCCTGCACAAATAAACTCCGTAGCCAAGACTCTCATCTCCAGAACCAAACGCCTGGCTGACAAAGACCACTTGACAACTGAGTTACAGAATCTCTCAAATGTGTTAATTGCCAATGGATACCAGCAAAACAGGATTACGAAGCTAATCCAAAAGGAAACACCCCCCAAAAACCAAGACACAGAAGAAAACAATGGCATGGCCCTCCTTCCTTATATCAAGGGCACTACAGATAAAATTAGCAAAATCCTCCATAAACACAATATCAAAACAGCCTTTTGCACCAACCAAAAAATAGCCAATATCCTCAGAAACCCCAAGGATAAAATCCAGTTGGAAAACCAAGGGATCTATGAAATACCCTGCAAAGTCTGCCCAGCCACGTACATTGGACAAACAAACAGACGAATAAATGCACGTATCGCAGAACACAAGAATGCCGTCAAAAAAGAAGAAAAAACTTCCTCTCTTTTCCAACACATGAAAGAAACAGGACACGAAATTAATTTTGCAGATTCCAAATTGCTCTTTAACACGGAACATCACCACAAGAGAATAATCATGGAAGCCATCGAGATAGAGAAACACCCTCACAACATGAACAAGCGTGACGACACATCCCGCTTGCCAGACATCTGGAAATTAGCCCTCCCCACAAAAACTGACACCAGATCCAGAGGCACACAGAACGCCAACACCAATCAACCACACCAGACCCAAACCCAGACCCTCTCCACAGATGAATTACTGACACCATCCAGTAGCCAATCCATGGTGGCACCTCCGGATGCTGCACCCCCCTGCAATCCCTACACAGATCTGGCTGACACAAGCCACAAAACCACAGCTCGCCCCTATACACGAAGCCAAGCCAAAGCACAACTAAGTGCAATACAGCCATCTTCTCAGGAAAACTCTTCACAAAGTTCAAGAGGTCAAGACACAAAGACTTTAGCAACTAATCCACACCTAATGACCCACCTAAGTGGTACTCAGGATATCACTCAAGAAATCACTCAAGGTATCTCTCAAGTAATTAAGGAACAAAAGAAGAAAAGGCACACTAGCCTGGGAACTTCCTCTCTGCCCAGAACATTGGAGGCTAGACACCACACCCCCTCTACAGTATTTATAGGAACTCAAACATTGAGATCCCGCTCTGTTCCAGTAACAAGAAGCCGAAAGCACCAGCCTGAAGATGACGAGTGAGACCTCGTCGAAACGTCGCCTAGACACCCCAACTTTTACACGGGAAGACACCCGAGGACACCAAAACCTGCATATATATATATATATATATATATATATCAGGACCATTCACTGCATGCCATCCTGGGAATGATGCCGCAGACAGGACCTTGAGATCTGAAGAGCTTTGTGGTCATTCATCATGGAAAGCAGTATAGAAGAAGCCTAAATAAATAGACAGCCCTAGCTCCGACAGGGCAATTGAGGAGGGGCGATATATCTTGGAACTCACCAGGAACAGTGCAAGCTGCCGTCTTCCTTCAGAAGTCATGTCATCACCTTGTTGGAAAATAAATAAATCAAGGGATGAGGTTAGTGGGATTGAAACAGGCAGCCGGGACTGGTATGGCCAACCCAACACAGTCCAGCTTGCCTCTTCTAGGGGCATAATTCAATACCACAAAATGTGGGGATAGATGGCTTTAAAACGGCAACATTTATTACCCACTGTACATCTGTACAGATACCAGAGGGGTGGGGGAGATGCAACACCACACAAACCATGATAACAAAACCACAGAACAGCTAGCTCTCAGCCCACAGGAGAAGCTAAAACTGCACAGCAGGCTACTAAGAAAGCCAAGGTAATTTTAAGCTGTTTTAGTATTTTAACTTTTGATTGTTTTAAAGCAGGTGTAGGCAAACTCGGCCCTCCAGTTGTTTTGGGACTACAATTCCCATCATCCCTGACCACTGGTCCTGATAGCTAGGGATGATGGGAGTCAAATAGTCTTCATTGGCACCTCTTATACCCACCCATTCCAACATTGAGTGGTCTGTTCTAAACTCCCAATTGGTCAAGTTACGTTCAAAGGGACTGGTCGCTCCAAGTTCACCACTGGCTAATTCCAGGACAGGTACCAAGAAGGACAAGGCCCCCGGCCAATCATGCTCACTCTTTTGGCGGCCAACGTGGCCGCTAGCCAGTTCAAGCCCGATTGGTCATTATTCCATAACGCCATTCCATTTCCCTTCCTTGTTATTCCCTCCTGGTTGCTCTTTCCCCCTCTAGCACAGGCCTCACCGACACTCCAGGGAAAATCTTCTCCATCTTCGGCTTTGTACGACTTCAGGACAGACAGGCACCAGTCGTCCTCCACTTCGTAGCGGCTATAAACAGAGGCTGCAGGGGCAAGGAAGAAGTTAGCGCGAGTGAGGGCCTGCCTGCCTGAATGTTGGTAGGTTTGCAGAGCCAACTGCGCTGCCCTAGCGGCCAAATGGCAAGTTTCTTGTCACACTGTGGCACACCCGGGAATTCTAGTTTATATATTACCTTTTTTTTTCTTGCAGATGCTGTTAATTTGGGTCCACCTTTAACCCCCCCCCCTCTCTCTCATCTTTGGCCACACACCTTATTTTTAAAAAGGCAACTGAGCATGCCAATAGGCAATGTATTTCAGCTGACAGGCTGCACTCTCTGCTGGGCATCTATATGCCAGTGGTGGGCAGGGCCAGGGAAACGGGAGTATTTTAAAAAAATAAAAATCTTTGCACAGTGGGAAAGTTTTGATAAACATTCCCACATCCCTCTCTCGCCATCCATTCAGGCAAGCAAGAGGTGTTGTTAGAGTTAATCAGGGTTCACAGACACATTCCAGCCAGGCAAAGGTGTCTGTCAGAATGGTTGCAAACAGCTCCTGGTCCAGAGGTCCGTCCCCCCCACGCTATTGTAGAGAGGGTGCTATTCCCTTCTGTTGAGTGACTGCAGCTGCCAAAAGAGCGAGCCAGCAGTAAATCACACCGTTCAAAGTTGGAATTACAGTGGTACCTTGGGTTACAGATGCTTCAGGTTACAGACTCCGCTAACCCAGAAATAGTACCTCAGGTTAAGAACTTTGCTTCAGGATGAGAATAGAAATCGCACAGCGGCAGCGGGAGACCCCATTAGCTAAAGTGGTACCTCAGGTTAAGAACAATTTCAGATTAAGAACACACCCCCAGAACGAATTAGGTTCTTAACCCGAGGTACCACTGTAACTCTTTTATTAGTAAAAAACCCCACGATCTTCACTTGGCTGAGTGTCAGACCAGATGAGCACAGAAGCTTATTCTGGTAGGTCTTATCCCAGGGCTTCCTCAACCTCGGCCCACCAGATGTTTTTGGCCTACAACTCCCATGATCCCTAGCTAGCAGGACCAGTGATCAGGGATGATGGGAATTGTAGTCTCAAAAACATCTGGAGGGCTGAGGTTGCGGAAGCCTGCCTTACCCCATGCATCAGTTGCAGCGACTGAAAGTCCCTGCTTCCCCACAGCTGTCTAAGACCCCTCTTCTCCAGAGCTTTCCCCAAGCAATCAGAGACTACGCCTGTATGCAGCCAATCTCTCCCCCGCCCTTTTCATGCCTTGTCTGGTTCTGGGATTCCAGTGCGGGGAGGGGATGCTGCGGGTGGCGCTGTGGGTTAAACCACAGAGCCTAGGGCTTTCCGATCAGAAGGTCGGCGGTTCGATTCCCCACGACGGCGTGAGCTAGGTTGCCAGCTCCTGCCAACCTAGCAGTTCGAAAGCGCATCAAAGTGCAAGTAGATAAATAGGTACCGCTCTGGCAGGAAGGTAAACGGCATTTCCGTGCGCTGCTCTGGTTTGCCAGAAGCGGCTTAGTCATGCTGGCCATGTGACCCGGAAGCTGTATGCCGGCTCCCTCGGCCACTAAAGCGAGATGAGCGCTGCAACCCCAGAGTCGGCCACGACTGGACCTAAAGGTCAGGGGCCCCTTTACCTTTGGTAACGTGATATTAGCCTCCAGATGTTGTGGCCCCCAAACTTCCATCAGACCACTGCCCACGCTGGTTGAGGCTGATGGGAAGTTTGTAGCACACCAGACCTGGAGGCGGACCATGTGGTCTGCTCCTGTCCTGGCACTTGACAACTTTACCTTCCTCCATGGGGGTGGAAGCCTCCAGCCATTCTCGTACGACTCGGATGCCCTCTTCGGCCATTACTTTGGGATACCTGGGGGCAGGGAGAAGCTCGTTGAAACGGATCACAACCAGCAACAACAACAAAAAAATAAAAGCGAGGAAGGTCGGTGTTGGCTACAGAGGGAAAGGCAGTGACACAGAGAAGTGGTGAAAAAATGGGGTTACCAAAAATGGGGGTATGTGGCTACCATGCAGAGACATCACCTTGCCAACAAAGGTCCGTATAGTTAAAGCTATGGTTTTCCCAGTAGTGATGTATGGAAGTGAGAGCTGGACCATAAAGAAGGCTGATCGCCAAAGAATTGATGCTTTTGAATTATGGTGCTGGAGGAGACTCTTGAGAGTCCCATGGACTGCAGGAAGATCAAACCTATCCATTCTTAAGGAAATCAGCCCTGAGTGCTCACTGGAAGGACAGATCCTGAAGCCGAGACTCCAATACTTTGGCCACCTCATGAGAACAGAAGACTCCCTGGAAAAGACCCTGATGTTGGGAAAGATGGAGGGCACAAGGAGAAGAGGACGACAGAGGACGAGATGGGTGGACAGTGTTCTCAAAGCTACCAGCATGAGTTTGACCAAACTGTGGGAGGCAGTGGAAGACAGGAGTGCCTGGCGTGCTCTGGTCCATGGGGTCACGAAGAGTTGGACACGACTAAACGACTAAACAACAACAACAATGTGGCTACATGTCAACCCACAAAAGCACCACGTAAGTGATTTTCAGAACCTCTTCAAGTTAGTGGGAAAGCCGGTTTTATCTTCGCCCTGGCAGTAGTCATGTCATGCAGGAGAAAATGTGAGAGCAAGGGAACGCACGATAATTTTGAGATGGTGCAGCTGAGACTGTGATTTCAACATCTGCTCACCTGTGCTGTAACAACTTCAGAAGCAAATCATTCCCTCTGTTGGACATGATGTCTTCAGGAACCCTAGAGAACCAGAAGTGCATAGAGTTAGGACTGTATTATTCTTGTGTATTCTACCAAAGGTTTTCCCCATGGCCATCCTCTTCTCTGAGGGACAGCAATTATGTAGAAGCAAGATTTCCATTATGTCATCCTTCACATCTCAGCTGGGACAGATATGGCTTAGCAATGCCAGCCGGAGAGCAGGCTATTTTTCTCCACTGCAGTTGTTACTCACGTCGTAGTGATGATCTCATCTTTGGTTCTGCGCACCAGCAACACGGGGCCCTGGTATCTGAAGAGGAGGAGACCATGTCAAGACGTTGTCTGAAGATTGTCTGCGGCTGATGAAGCTACGCTAACTGGGCTCAACGAGACAAATGACTGGGAGATTGGCTAGAAGCCATAGGTACACTGCACTGCAGTTCCCCAAAAGAAGAGCAGGCTATAAAATATCCTATGTGAAGCAGATACTGGCACGGTTCAGGCAATCATATCCTGTGCACAAAGACCCTTTGGCTCCCCCCTTTGCACAAGCCACAATGAAACCAAGAAGCTTCTGAGTACAGTGGTACCTCAGGTTACATACACTTCAGGTTACAGACTCTGCTAACCCAGAAATAGTACCTTGGGTTAACAACTTTACCTCAGGATGAGAACAGAAACCGTGCTCTGACGGCGCCGTGGCAGCGGGTGGCCCCATTAGCTAAAGTGGTACCTCAGGTTAAGAACAGTTTCAGGTTAAGAACGGACCTCCGGAACGAATTAAGTACTTAACCCAAGGTACCACTGTCATTCTAACTTCCTGTTCTGTCCAAAGCAAGAAACTATGGTTTGGAACAAGTCAGGATCACAAACCACGGCTGAAAGTTGATGCTGAGATTTTGGTTTCTTCCCAAACTGGTAACTGCAGCCTCCCAGTATGGATGAAAAAGGGAAGCTGTGGTCAGAAACATCTTGGTTTAATTGTGTCTTAATGTGAAGGGACCTCACGGCAGGTCCACACATATCTTGGCTTAAAAAGCTGAGATGTGGTAGCCTAAACACAGCCACCGAGTCTGTTGAATTCATGTAATCCAGCTAGCTAAGAGTGCTCATTTGCAAGGAGACCTGGGGCCAAATTCCAGTTGAAAGCAGACGCTGTCATGCTTGTAACCACCAAATGGCCAAGCCTCGATTTGGAGGCTGGCAACTCACACAGCTTTCATTTTAACTAGGATCAAATTTCTGGTCCTTGGTGGCTCTGAGGGAAAGCATAACTATCTAGGAAAGTACTATGTGGATCAGCCTTCAGCAACATGGTACAACCCAGTTGTCGTTGGGACTGCAATGCCAATGGACGATGGGATATGTAGTCAGACAATATCCGAAAGGCACCAGGCAGCTGAAGGTTAGTAGAAGGTAAAGACTCAAAGTCGGTCTCTGATGGAATTTCCAGCAGCGAAGGAAGAGGTCTCTATTGTTGAATGGTCACTTTAAAATGTGAAGGTTCATTATTGTTTCACATACAGATAGGTAGCCGTGTTGGTCTGCCATAGTCAAAACAAAAAAAAATCCTTCCAGTAGCACCTTAAAGACCAACTAAGTCAGTTCTTGGTATGAGCTTTCGTGTGCATGCACACTTCTTCAGATACACGGTGTATCTGAAGAAGTGTGCATGCACACGAAAGCTCATACCAAGAACTGACTTAGTTGGTCTTTGAGGTGCTACTGGAAGGAATTTTTTTTGTATTGTTTCACAAGTTGTGTATGTCTTTAAGGGCCAGGACAAGTAACGAGACCCAGTCTTACAGCTGTGAAACATAGCAGGTGCTGCTAGGTTGTGTTAATTAAGCTGTGTCAGCATTTGGGCATAGTATATAAGGAGCAGCGCCTAGCTCTCTCATTACCCTGGGGGATGGGTTATGTTCGTGGTTATCTTTAGTGCAAAAGGAGTTTTTGTTATTAAAACCTTGTTAAAGTTATTTTTGAGTTCCTTGTTATGCATGGTCTCCCCAGCAAGCTCTCTGCAGCGCTACTAAACTGCAAATAGCCAACATCTATCCCATCACATTCTGAGCAGGACCCCGTTAGCGTGCCATCCAAATGTTAAGACATGGTTATTTCTTTACATTAGCCTATTGCTCTGGCCACAACAGCTAAAACACAGCATGTGTGGTACTAGATTTCCGTCTTGCTACAGACTGACCCTCCCTTGTTCCACAACACAATCTCAATAAATCCCCAATCCCAGTAGCACCGGATCTCTCTCCTCAGCACACCAATCAGACAAAACGTTTCCGCCAGGTGAGGGAATCCAGCATTTTGTAACGAAGCCCAATCTGCCCTGGCTCCAATTCTTTCCCCCTTCCCCCCAAAAGTATTCCTGGTGATCTGGGGATCCTGGCTACTGCTCCAATAAAAGTGACAACCGTTCAGCTGAAGGGTTTAATATTTAACATCACGTGTTTTCCAAGCTGCCTTTCAAAGCTACAGCCTCCTGACCGGCAACAAGCCTGAAATTTTATTACAATCGATTCCACAAGAGAGCAATCTGTGCGATGCAATAAAAGCTTTCAGTCAAAAGGCAAGGAAACAGGCTGAGTTTTCAAAAAACCTATTGAAAAGTGGACAGCCAGCTGCACTCTCCTGGGAAGGAAAAACCACCCCATCCGTCCGGGGACCGCCAATCTGCCTGTTCTTAAAACCAGCTCATTTCCACCCCGGCTTTTCAGTGCAAAACCCAGCTTCACTATTCCAAAGATTAGATGTCAACACGTATGCTAATTTCTTCTTATTTTCCTGTGGGCGCTTTTGAGTATTCAGTTTTTCCTTTGCTGCCTACCTGCAAAGCTGTTCCGCGTTGTTTAGATTCAGGTGTTGCCTGACAGTCCTGGTGACCAAGCCCCCTGCAGAAGGAAGGGAAGGTGTTAGATCAGCTTCATCCACCAGCAAGGACGTCCGTAACTCAATTATCTTCCGTAGTTTTCACAGTAACCTGGCTTAACTCCCCCCCACCCAAAATCACCACTTATTGTGCTGTGGAGATGGGAGAGAGGGCTGGTCACTGACAGGACGTGGCACAGACAAAATGGACGCTTAGTAGATCCCTCCCTAGAGAGGTTTGACAGGCACCTTCATTGTACATCTTTAGGAAAAAGCATTCCTCTTCAACCAGAACTTGGGCTGACTGACATCCAGTGCCTTTTAAAAATGTGCTGGGGAGAGGGAGTGTTATTGGGTTGTTTTTGTTTTTATTACAGTGGTACCTCGGGTTACAGATGCTTCAAGTTACAGACTCCGCTAACCCGGAAGTAGTACCTCGGATTAAGAACTTTACCTCAGGATGAGAACAGAAATCGCGCGGCGGCAGCAGGAGACCCCATTAGCTAAAGTGGTACCTCAGGTTAAGATCAGTTTCAGGTTAAGAATGGACCTCCAGAACGAATTAAGTTCTTAACCCAAGGTTCTTAACCACTGTATGTTTTTGTGTTTTTACACAGTAGAACCTCGGAAGCTGAATGCCTCGAAACTCGTACATTTCGGCTCCGAGCGATCGAAAACCAGAAGTGAGCATTCCAGTTTCTGCATGATTTTCGAAAGCCGAACATATGGCGTGGGGCTTCTGATTGTGTGCAGGAAGCTCCTACAGCCAATCGGAAGCCACGCCTTGGTTTTCGAACTGGTCTGTAAGTCGAACGGACTCCCAGAGCGGATTAAATTCAAGAACCAAGGTACCACTGTATTCTGATTTTATGTTGTGAACTGCCCTGAGACCTGTGGGTATAGGGCGGTATACAAATTTAATCATTAATATTCATTAATAAGAAATAGATCACCTAAGCCTGTTTGGATAGCCTGTCGCCTAGGATATATCTCTCATTAAAGGACAACAAGGGGATCAAGCGGTTTCACAGCCAAGTGTGGTGAAGAGTGGACTCCCTTGGGAAGTGGTGGACTCTCCTTCCTTGGAGGTTTTTAAGCAGAGGTTGGGTGGCCATCCATCATGGATGCTTTAGTTGAGATTGCTGCATTGCAAAGGGTCGTTCTATGATATTGATGTGGCATTAAAGGAAAGGGATCAAAACCCACCGATAAGAGAACAGGGTTTGCATGTGAATGGCTTCATGTACAGGCCTTGGCATCTTCACTTAAAAGGATCTCTGGGTAACCAGGCTGGGAAAATCTTATAGATTCACTGCGTTAGAACAAACAGTGCCAGGATAGACTGTTTATTTGTCTGAGTGTGTAAGACAGCGCTGTGTCTCTTTGAAATCTATGGGGTTTACCCCTAAAGTGCACATCTAGAGGACTGTACCCACAGCTTTTTAGAATTTCAGGATTCTGGGCTGACATTCGCTGTCTGCACACGGTTCCCGTGCCCTAGTAAATATATGTTCAACCTGTACATTTTGTAAACACCGCAAGGCCCCTTCGAATGGGGGGTGGGAATCCTCTCTAGGACACCCTCCCCTTACACTTTGGGGAAACACGTGGCAGCCACAACAGAAACCACAAATACCACACACCCTTGGTGGGTTTAAACGACGAGGAAATGGAAATGGAACTAAAACGTTTGGTTCATATGAATGGCTGTCCAGGATTGGGGATCTTGGTGGGGCACAGTGATATATCGCACAAACAGTTACAGATAGGTAGCCGTGTTGGTCTGCCATAGTCAAAACAAAAAAAATTCCTTCCAGTAGCACCTTAAAGACCAACTAAGTCAGTTCTTGGTATGAGCTTTCGTGTGCATGCACACTTCTTCAGATACACACATCTGAAGAAGTGTATCTGAAGAAGTGTGCATGCACACGAAAGCTCATACCAAGAACTGACTTAGTTGGTCTTTAAGGTGCTACTGGAAGGAATTTTTTTTGTTTTGAATATCGCACAAAGGTATGGCTAAAATAGAGAAGACAAGAGCTTAGGTGGCAAAGGGAGAAACACTTTATCCCCTAGCCTAGCAAGAAGGTATCGTGCCAAAGAACATTTGGGGCAGGGGGGAGAGAGATATGATCGTGACTTAGAACAAATATCAAGGTGAGGGGTCCCCTGAGCCCAAATTATGGAGGGGAGAAGGAGACCCCCAGGATGGCTTGCTAGTGAACAGAGAACTAGTAAAGTGGTTATAAGCATGGGGGGTCCTGCTTCAAATCTCATAATGGGAAACGTACTTACTGACAGGCAGCCCCTGAAATCTCAGCACAGCCCCCCAAAATGTGTACCAGAGAGGGGCTTCCAAGGGTTACTGGTAGGGTGCTGAATGGTTTGAGCACTTAGGGGTGGGAGGCGGAAAGCGCCAGACTGAGAAATATTGCATATTAACTCTCTGTGGTGGGGTGGATTTTATTTCAAAACAAAACAAATAAAAGGGTCTGAAACCATTTGAGCATAGAAAAAAAATATGTGCATTTTCTGTTTGCTTCCCCTTACTCCAGCTTTCCGGCATGACCTTGAGGGCGAGAGGAACGAGGTCATCAAAGGAGGCGTCTAGAATAAGGGCACTGACGTCCGGGTACGACATGGCGGCCCAAGTGGCTGTTGGGTTGGAGGAGAGAAGAGAGAGAGAGACAAGAGGAGTTATTGGAGGACTCAAATGTGCGCTGGACGGAGCCTCGACGCCACTCAGCTCCCCTGTTTGACTACCACCAAGTTTTGACTCCTTCCCATCCTAAGGCTGAGGTTTCCTGCTTCCAAAACTGATAATATTATTCCAACTCCCCGCTCTTGTTTATGGCTAGAAGCATCAGAACAGTTTGTTTGTTAGCAAGGTTTCTTGAAGGCCTGGACGTGCCTTGTTTGCACTGGCTTACAGAAGGAGAACTTACTGGCAGATCATGCATTGTGTTAACTCGTGGGGGAAAGGATGGGTGCTATAAGGACTTTCCATCTCTGGGCATAAGTAGCCCCTCGCCCAATTCCAGGGGGATAACATCATGTGGCCACTGAGACCATTTAACACCAGTCCTCAAAGACCTACATTGGCTCCCAGTATGTTTCCAAGCACAATTCAAAGTGTTGGTGCTGACCTTTAAAGCCCTAAACGGCCCCGGCCCAGTATACCCGAAGGAGCGTCTCCACCCCCATTGTCCAGCCCGGACACTGAGGTCCACCTCTGAGTGCCTTCTGGCAGTTCCCTCCCTGTGAGAAGTGAGTTTACAGGGAACCCAGGCAGAGGGCCTTCTCGGTAGGGGCGCTCGCTTTGTGGAACGTCCTTCCATCAGATGTCAGAAATAAACAACTATCTGACTTTTAGAATACATCTGAAGGCAGCCCTGTTTAGGAGAGCTTTTAATATTTGATGTTTTATTTTGCTTTTAATTCTGTTGGGAGCCGCCTAGAGAGGCTGGGGAAACCAGGCCAGATGGGTGGTGTATAAATAATAAATTATTATTATTAGGCCTTCAAGAAGGGTTTCCTTCACAAGGCCTTGCACATATTCCCAGGAATCCAGTGGCAAATCGCATGCTGTCGTTCTCCTGCCTGTTCCAGCCCATCTCTGGCTAATCCATTTCCCCCTGCCTATCATGGCGGTATCAATGCCTCCCAGCTCTGGCTAGCAGCGCTTCTTACCTGTAAAGCCCCCAATGGACCAGGCATAGAGGATGATGTCCTCAGGGAAAAAGCCCAAGCGGTGGATGGCGTACTGCATCACTGCATCCATGGCGTTGGCTTCATTCTGAGGCAGCGGCACTCCCTGAGGCAGGAGAGGGAAATGGTCAGTGCAAGGAGAGGCTGGGAGTGAAGACTCATGGAAGAGCTGTGAGGATGTTTGCCTGATCAAGGAGAGCTTTCCTTTCCTCTCTGCTTCCTCTCGCTTTTATTTTATTTTATCCTTCAGGCAAACCTCCTTTTCCAATTCTTCCTCCTTCCCCATTCCTTTTGTGTCATGTCTCTGAGAGACTATGAGCCTGAAAGCAGGGGCTGTCTAGCTAAGCGATCTTTGTAAACTGTTCCGGAAACCATCTCAGCCGAAGAGCGGGGTAAAAATGCTTCAGATAACAATGGCCAGACTGATGTTTTCAGTCGCTTGCTTGCCCCCTTGGGAAGGGGCCTGTCAGGGGCTGGGCTGAGGAGAAATGGTGGGGACCGCCCCCCTTTCTCCTGAACCTTCCTGAGAACAGGACGGTACAGTTGTACCTTGGTTCTCAAACGCCTTGGTACTCAAACAACTTGGAACCCAAACACTGCAAACCCGGAGGTAAGTGTTCCAGTTTGCGAACTTTTTTTCGGAAGCCGAATGTGCTCCGTTTTGAGCGCCACAGTTCTGTTTGAGCCATGTGGGGAATGAGAGATTTTAGGACAGAAGAGGCAGCTTCAACACGTGGAAACAATTTACATACAGTTGTGATGAGCCCTGAATTGCAGCGGGTTGGGCTAGATGACCGTTGGGGTCCCTTCCAACTCTACAATTCTATGATCGTACGACAAGCCCACTTGAAATAGGAGTCATTGCTATTTGTTCAGAAGCATCTGCAATTCTGTTCAGGAAGAAAGCTACCGTTTTGCCAATTTTGCCTTGCTGCATAAGAACATGATTCTCCAAGGGCATGGGTTTGGGGGTTTTTTTCTGCTAGAATCTCCAGCACTGATCCAGTGCTAAAAGGAACGGCATTCTGTCCCCACAACCTGGATGGCAGGGACCTACCCTTCCTTGTGGAAGGACCAATTGCTGAGCTGCCCTCTCTTTTATTAAGGGAGGCAGTGCAAATCAGAGAGCAGAGACCAGGAAGAGAGAAGCCCCAGTATCCAGAATTCTGAGCGGCTTGAGGAAATGTCTAAATGGAAGGGCACATCTTGGAGGTAGGCAGGTGCCCACTGCCCCTGTGCCCGATTCCAAATGGGTCCATCTAAATTGGATTTATCCGGACAACATCCACCAGATGCCCTAAAAGTAACCCAATTTAAAATCTCGATGTAACTTGCAAACAGTATGCTCAATAATTTAACAATTAGACTCGGACTACAGCCCAGATTGGAATGATTTAACAACTTGGGAGTTGCTATGTCATTAAACTTCAAACGATAGACTTGGACAACAGCCCGGATTGTAAGATTGGAATGAAGTCAGGAAAAGCTGCGCTGGTAAATAGACAGTTGAACACACACACACACAAAGGTGTACTCGATGGAGGAAGGATATAAGATTTCTGGCATGATTGAGAATCGCATAGCCAGGGAAGGAGAACTTTAAAGCGTTAAGATCAGAATGTGGAAAATATGAGAACAAGAAGAAGGGAGGAACGAAGATATTGGAGATATACTTCAGAGGTCCAGACTATGGGAAGCCCGGAACAAATTAATAATTAATAGTTTGGACTGTAATTTGGTTGTTTTTTATTTTAGTTTATTGTTTTTTATTGGATTATAATTGGATTATGATTATATGGATATGCCAACTGGCTGTTTTTATTGGAAAATTAATAAAAATGATTAAAAAAATAAAAATAATAAAATCTTGACATAACTCACCGTGCTGCCTGCAAATCCGGGGTGATTCCATCCCAGCACCGAGAATCCAGCTAAAGAGAGAAAGAGAGAGGGTGAATACAGGGGACATAAGGCTGTCACTGGGCACGATGGCTGCGTTTTAACTCAAACATCAAGAGGCAGTGTGCCTCTGAACATCGGAAATCGCAAGTGGGGAGAGGTGCTGTCATGGGTGACTGGCATGATGGTGATGATACGATTTGTATATTGCCCTATACCTGTAGATCTCAGGATGACCCACAACATAAAATCACAATATATATTTTAAAAATACATAATAAAAGTAAAGACAACCCAATAATCCTCCCCTCTTCCACAACACATTTTAAAAGGGCATCGGATGTTCAACAGCCAAAGGCCTGGTTAATGAGGAATGCATCAGGTTCTGCCCTAAGCAGGTCTCCACGAGCTTCACAAAATGTCGCCTCTGCTTCTTTGGTCACAGGACATTTTCGCTTGTTGGCCTGTTCGTGCGGCGCCACTTCCAAGTTGCAATAAACGAGGAATTGCCGTTCAAGTGGAGGAGCATTTGGGGAGCAGAAAGGAAGCTCAGTTTTTTCTCCCCAGCAAGATTTGAACATATCAGTGCCAAGCATATCTCTGCATCCCAGGGAAGGGCACGTATTAGTGGAGAGTTGCACAGATGGTAAAGCCCCCTGCGCTCTGGCTCAGTCCCAGAAATATCTGAAGAGGCAGCAAAAGGATATTCACAGGTCCCCAGCACCACAGTCAAAAATTCCTGCATCAGGTTCTGAGAATCTCCATCTTGACTCAGAACGTTAAGCAACTCTGTCCAAGCTGGAAAAATGAAACTAAAACGGTTGCGCCCAAATGTGCTTCCCTCTTTCAAACAGCACAATGAAAAGTTCCAGGAGAACCTTCCATTCTAACCTTAACAGTTTTGCTTTGTTTTTTGGTGGGAAAAAAGAGAGACATGAATCATACCATCCAGCGGGGTGGAGAGGCAGCCAACTTCATAAAAGCCCGCATTTCCTTCACAGCAAATCACCTGTGGAGACAAAGGGAGAGAGGGAAGCTATTACATTTGAAGCCAGAGGGAGATGTACCTTGCAGCAAGCCAAATCTGAAGGAGCGTCTGCACCCCATCGTTCAGCCTGGACACTGAGGTCCAGCTCCAAGGGCCTTCTGGCAGTTCCCTTGCTAGGAGAAGTGAGGTTACAGGGAGCCAGGCAGAGGGCCTTCTCGGTGGTGGCGCCCGCCCTGTGGAACGCCCTCCCATCAGATGTCAAAGAAATAAACAGCTACAGTGGTAAGGTAAAGGTAAAGGGAACCCTGACCATTAGGTCCAGTCGTGGCCGACTCTGGGGTTGTGGCGCTCATCTCGCTTTCCTGGCCGAGGGAGCCGGCGTACAGCTTCCGGGTCATGTGACCAGCATGACAAAGCTGCTTCTGGCGAACCAGAGCAGCGCACAGAAACACCGTTTACCTTCCCGCCGGAGCGGTACCTATTTATCTACTTGCACTTTTACATGCTTGCAAACTGCTAGGTGGGCAGGAGCAGGGACCGAGCAACGGGAGCTCACCCAGTCGCGGGGATTCGAACTGCTGACCTTCTGATCGGCAAGTCCTAGGCTCTGTGGTTTAACCCACAGCGCCACCCGCGTCCCTGAACTACAGTGGTGCCTCGGGTTAAGTACTTAATTCGTTCCGGAGGTCTGTTCTTAACCTGAAACTGTTCTTAACATGAAGCACCACTTTACCTAATGGGGCCTCCCGCTGCCGCCGCGCCACTGCACGGTTTCTGTTCTCATCCTGAAGTTCTTAACCCGAGGTACTATTTCTGGGTTAGCGGAGTCTGTAACCTGAAGCGTATGTAACCTGAAGCTTCTGTAACCCAAGGTACCACTGTATCTGACTTTTAGATCTGAAGGCAGCTCTGTTTAGGGAAGTTTTTAATGTTTGATGTTTTATTGTGTTTTTAATATTCTGTTGGGAGCCGCCCAGAGTGGCTGGGGCAGGGTATAAATAAATGATTAAGAATTATTATTATTATTGCTTTCCTTCATCTCTTGCCCTTGCACAGCACTGGATGACCGAACAAGATCTTAGGCGCTGGTTCTTGGGTGTCAACTCACCAGTTTCCTGCCTTGCGGCTCAGAGGTCTCTCTGCGGTCCATGAACATGGTGTCGATTTCATTTCCATCGCAAGCCGCCAGCTTCGCTCGCTTCCCGTTGCACTGCAACATACAAGAGGGACAGAGCACGGTTGGGATCTAAGCCTCTTAGCTCCCCAGGTGCAAAACGAAGCCGGGAAGCAGCACTTCCGTGCCGTCCGGCTACGGAGAAACTGATCGCAGCTTCTCAGCTAGCTGGCACTCACTTCCTCCACCAGACGGGCCTGCCCTTGGAGCAACATGGGCATGAGGGCCTTCTGAAGCAGATACACGGAGCCTGGGTACAGCATGCGTCGTCCAAAGGTGTGAGCCACTACAAAGCTGTCAAGGAAAATAGAGGAGAAATAAGGGATCGGTGTCTGCAGAGTATGCAACCGCCACGCTGAGCTTTGCACTGAAGGAGTCTCCAACCATGGATGGAAAACTCAGTGGAAAGTTTGGGGCTCATTGCACCCCCAGTCAACCACGCTCTGGGCTCTTCAACTTCTTGCACCCACGATAAAAACAAACAAGCAGACAAATGAAGAACTGTAGTGATCAGGTGGGATTGCTATGAGGAATTATAACAAATATAGAGTAAGCCATCTGTGTCAGCAATGAAAGCACTGTGCTGACTGGGTTTAAACTATTTTGATACGATTCTTGATCAATCCACACCTCTGCATCCCTGTTCCATTTCTCTTTCTTCACAAGTCACGTAGACACTTAGACAGACAGGCGTCCTGGGTCATCAAAGACAGTGGGCAGTTTCTTTGCTGTAGCTTTTCTGATATGTTAATCCCACGATGTTAATCTTAGGGCCAGGAAACAGGTCTCACATAAAGGTGATAATGATCGCTGTCCTCCTGGCCATCCTTCTTATCATGTGTATTGATTGTTTATGACCTCAGGGGTTGCTGAATGCACTCCTTTGTAGTTTTCATTCATTTACCCAAAAGTATGCATGCCTAACTAGTGTTTGTAGTTTAACTTTGTCCCCACATGGGGTTTGTTGAAATCCTCAGAAGAAATCTGATTGGTTCTTACGAACACTCTGTAAAAGGTTCTTTTGTGAATAAAACGACCTGGGCTGAGGGGTAGAGAGACAGATTATTATACGCACCGTTCTCAGAGTCTTGCTAGTTCAAGCTTCTGTGTATATTCTTACTAATAAGAGTTCAATCCTTCCTTTACTTTGAGAACGCCTCAAAGAACCTACCCTCATGACACCGACACAATAACTCTGCACATATACTAAGGAAAATAAGGATCGTTACCTGCCTTCTTTCTCCCCACCAACCTCACCATGTCTATGACAACAATGTCTCATAGCAAATATAACTGACCTGTAGAAAGGACTCTATGAATTGAAAACAGAGATCCTGGTTAACTATGAAAACCCTACCCTGAGTAGGATATGAGACTGCCAGTCCTTAGAGCACATTCAAGTTGGGCTCCTGGCATGTCAAAGGCCAAACACTGATAACTGTGGGCATCAGCAGGCAGGGGCTCATGCTTCTGAGCTATACTTTGCAAAAGGGCAAAGAGCGAAAGAGGATGTTTACCTGGCAATCTGGCAGGGCAGCTTCTTAAGGGCGTGGAGGAAGCCGTTGACAGCACTCCGGTGCTTTGGTTCTGACCGCAACAGGGGAACGTTTCGGGAATCTGACCTGCAGGAGGGAGTTGGAAGTGAATACCCCGACTTCTCTTCTCTATGGCGCCCTCCAGGGGCTCCAAGTCCCGTCAGCTCCATCCCCCAAACATCTGGAGGGCAACAGGTTAGCGGAGAACATATGCATATCTAGGAGGTAAATAGGCAGCTATGTACCCCAACTAGGTAACGTGCAAAAATGACGCGCTGGAATTTACACACATTTGCTGGTGAATGTGCAAAGTCTCCAAGGAAGAATGTGCACAGCAACTAGAAAGGTATGAAATGTCTCAACTGATGAATGCTCTTTCCACATCACTTGGAGACGTCATGCATTGGCTAGCATGCAAATCCCCAACTGGTGCTGTTCATTTGCGTCTTCCAAGATGTCTGGAGATCCTGGATAGCTCAGTGGGTTAGAGCGTGGTGCTGATAACACCAGGGTTGCAGGTTCGATCCCTGCATGGGACGGCTGCATATTCTCGCAGTGCAGGGGGTTGGAATAGATGATCCTCAGGATCTCTTTCAACTCTACAATCCTATGATTGTGGACTTTATGTACATTGGCATCCACCGAAGCATAATATGATTAACTATAGCAGGGAAGCCTATAGCAGGAAACACCAGCAGCCTTCACGGATAAGGAATGTGGAGAGTGGAGAAGAAACCAGGAGGCCAGACTCCTGTTTTCTCCCAACCCACTCACCGACTTGTAGCTTCATCCCACCGGAAATCCACAGGCCAGCTCCGGAAATCAAAGTTGTAACTGGCGAGTTTCTTCTGCAATGCGGAGAAAGTGTGAGAAAAATCACGGATGTAGACGCTGAATCAATGGGTCAACAAAGCTTCTGGCTCAATAGCCTTTCAGGCACAGGCTGGGCAAGAGGCAAACCTTTCACCCATTTCAGTTGACACTCAGTTATTTCCCCCGGGATCAACCAACGTTTCCCGGGATCAATTGCGAAGCACGTGTCAGGCTTCTGGGAATCAGCTTCCTCCCCCTTGGCCACAGATAAGCAGAACAAAGGAAAAGGAGTCTTCGTACTAGTTAGAATAATAATCACAGCGAGAGACAACAGAACGCATCTCTCTAGAATGGCGGTGCTCCCAATTAAGGCTTACTCCCCTTCCGTCCCTATTAATCTACATCACTCCTATGTCTTGTAACCTGAGTCTGTACCCTCTGTGCTTTCTGTTCTGCCACTTTCTCAGATCTCCTTGACCTTGGGGAAAGCGGATGGATGCTTTCCAGAGACAGTGAATCTGTTAACCCTCTCTCTTCCAGTGTTTCTTCTCCAAGCTGTTTCCCACCCAGTATTTCCCAGCTTCTGCCTTCTGAACTATGCCCCTCTGCAAGGTAAAGGTAAAGGTACCCCTGCCCGTGCGGGCCAGTCGTGTCTGACTCTAGGGTTGTGCGCCCATCTCGCTTAAGAGGCCGGGGGCCAACGCTGTCCGGAGACACTTCCGGGTCACGTGGCCAGCGCAGCACACAGAAATGCCGTTTACCTTCCCGCTAGAAAGCGGTACCTATTTATCTACTTGCACTTAGGGGTGCTTTCGAACTGCTAGGTGGGCAGGAGCTGGGACCGAGAGACAGGAGCTCACCCCGCTGCGGGGATTTGAACCGCCGACCATACGATCGGCAAGTCCTAGGCACTGAGGTTTTACCCACAGCGCCACCCACGTCCCTATGCCCCTCTGCAAGACACTGTTCCAAATCTATGCTGTCCTCCTGCTTCTGGGAAGATTCAGGATCAGGAGGAGGGGGTGGCTGCCACCGTTCTTCCGCAGCGCAGCCCTCCTCAGCACGGTCCCTGACAGCATGGTACAAACTGCGCTTCCTCAAAACTACAAGCCACAGAGAAGCTACGGGAAAGGCGAGGAGTAAGTCTAAACAGATCAGGAATGGGGAACCTGCGGCCTTCTAGATGTTGGGATTGCAGCTCCCAGAGGGTAGTCAGGAGGTGATGGGAGGGCCCTGGGAGTCAATCAGGATGGGGCCTGTCAATCGCAGCCACTCTTACCTTGTGCTCAGGGGTGCCATACCGGTGTGCATCCTCTAGGATGGTGATGAACTGGATATACTGGGGGTTTGTCCAGCGACCGATGCCTGAGAAGAGGAGGAAAAGCTTTCAGGGACTGAAGCCCTACAGCATCTGGCTGCCTCTTCTGCTTCAGCACCCACAAAGCACCACCTCCCCACTCACTTTATTCCCACCCCTCCTCAAAAGCTCTCTCTTCTATGAAGCCTTTCGTTTAACCCCTTGATATCACAAATATTATTCCTGTCCTTCTTGCCTACTGGCTGTTCTTCCGGTCGAAGTGTCGTTTGGAAGCTCCTTGGGGCACAGACGTGACTTTTCCCCTTGTGCTATCCTGCCAAGGTGGGTTGAATCCAAGTAAGTCAAAATCTGAAGCAGACTCGCTGAAATCAGTGGCGACTAACTAAAGTCTATTGAGTTCAGCCAGTCTGCTTTTAGCTGGACGCAAAACATCATGTTTACTTTGCTTAATCTGCTGTTTTCTTTCTGTTTTACTGATTTTATAATTGCGGTGTGGTGTGATAGCTTCTAGGTAGCTTCCCCACCGCCCCCAACATGTTGTGAATTGCCTTCCAAGACCCACGAAGGAAACATGCAAATACTTAAATGCATTGAGGGCCCTACAGAAAAAATATGAATCAGACAATTTCATGCCACCAAAATCCAAGGAAGGCAAGGGTGGCTCTTGACTCAATGGATAAGGTTTCCAAGACATTGTTGGGTCTGGTCCTACTTGGAGTAGACCTGCAGAAATTAATGAACTTGGCTAACTTGGGTCTATCAATTTCAATGGCTTTGCTCTGAGTAAAACGTAGCTGAATACAACCCCCAGCTCCCGTCAGTCCCAGCGCGCATTGCCCCTAGTCAGGAATGATGTGAGTTGTAGTCTGGGGATATTGGGCAGGGGGCATAGGTTCCCCATTTCTGCCAATAGCCTTCAGACTCCAGGAAACGCTCACCTCTGAGGCAGGCGATTCCTGCCAGCAAGAGCAGCATGGTCCCGGCATAGTGAGAGATAGCAACAACTTTCGACATCGTCAAATACCCTGGAAAGAGAGACAGGCAAAGAGGGGGAGGCAGTCAGAACAAGTGCTCAGAACCTCAAGAGGCTGCTTTGCATGGGATGCTTTTCTTACAGCGATAACTGCGCTCAGAACGTTTATTCTATCCCAGGGGTCAGCAACCTTTTTCTGCTGTGGGCCAGTCTACCGTCCCTCAGACCATGTGGTGGGCCGGGCTATACTTTGAAGGGAAAAAAAATGAACCAATTCCTATGCCCCACGAATAACCTAGAGATGCATTTTAAATCAAAGGACATGTTCTATTCATGTAAAAACACCAGGCAGGCCCCACAAATAAGCCAGAGTTGCATTTTAAATAAAAGGACACATTCTACTCATGTAAAAACACACTGATTCCCGGACCGTCCGCGGGCCGGATTGAGAAGGCAAATGGGCCGCATCTGGCCCCTGGGTCTTAGGTTGCCTACCCCTGTTCTATCCCATGGGAAGAACACAGAAGCATGCGATTCGCCATCAGTGCACAAAGGGCAAAGGCCAGCAGAGCACAGCGCTTGCAGCGGGAAAGCCGTCTGGTGTGCTTATGTGAAAGAGCATTGGCGGCCAGCAGAGGGCAGCCTGCATGAGAATGGCCCCTCCACTGCCCCCATTACCCGTCACATTGCTGCGATTCATCCGTCCTATGCATGTTGAAACCCTTGGCAGTTGCACTGTGCACATCAATAGGACGGCAGGATCCGAAAAATGCAAGCCACAAAATGTTGCTGTTCACCTTCACTCCCCGGCAGGAATGCTTTTGTTCAGGGTTCTGCCAGCTGGGTCTCCCTTTTTCCAGGATGCTCAGAGCCTAGGACTTGCCAAGCAGAAGGTCGGCGGTTCGAATCCCCGCAATGGGGTGAGCTCCCGTTCCTCGGTCCCTGTTCCTGCCTACCTAGCACATCAAAGTGCAAGTAGATATATAGGTACTGCTCCGGCGGGAAGGTAAACGGCGTTTCCGTGTGCTGCTCTGGTTCTCCAGAAGCGGCTTAGTCATGCTGGCCACATGACCAGGAAGCTGTACGTCGGCTCCCTCGGCCAGTAAAGCGAGATGAGCGCTGCAACCCCAGAGTTGGTCACAACAGGACCTAATGGTCAGGGGTCCCTTTACCTTTACTATATGCTGTTAGGCTCAAGCAGAACATAACACACCCATTTTTCTTTTAAAACGGTCACTATTCTGTAGCTACTGGGCAGGCCCGGACATCAGTTGCTGTTGTTTTTTTTTTTGTAAAAATATTTTCTGTCCCTCTGCAAAGCTGGAGGCTCCTCTGAACATGTTGTTAACTCCCTCTCCCCTCACCCCGTTTGCCCCATTTTGGCGACTATTCTATTGGCCCTCATTACGATTTGAGGGAGGGAAGCATTAAATGATCACATTATTCACGTGGGATATGGACACCTCATGCAACTAAATAGGAACAATGCAACGTGTCTGACTGAAATTAATAATAATTTTTTTAAAAAATTCTTTTTATTAAGTTTCATTCATCACATACACAAAAAAGGAAATAGCACATAAACATTAAATGAAAAAACAAAAATGCACCAACACAAAAAAGAAAAAAAAGGGGGGGGGGAAGTAAAAAAAAAAAAAGAATGAATAAAAATTAAACTAATACATAACACTCACTATCTGACTTCCTTCCCTCCTGATTTCGGACTCCTAGTTTTAAAGATTTCGTTTTTTCAGCTGATATTGGTTATTAGTTTATACATCGGAAGTTTTATAATATACCTGCTGTAGTTGGTAGGTTTCTATAATTGCCTTCTATATATGCCATGAATTTAGTCCAATCATTATTCAACTTTGTATTCTTTTGGTTTCTGATTCTCTGCGTCATTTTTGCCAATTCGACAAAGTCATATAGTTTCGTTTGCCATTCCCTCACCGTTGGTATGTTTGTACTTTTCCAGTTTTGGGCAATTAACATTCTGGCCGCTGCTGTTGAATATTGAAATAAGATTTTATCTTCCTTCCTAATTTCCTCCCCAATAATACCTAATAAGAAGGCCTCTGGTTTTTTAGGGAACGTGTATCTAAATATTTTTTTTAACTCATTATATATCGTATCCCAAAATTTTTTTATTTCCTCACATGTCCACCACATATGTATAAAATTACCTTCTTTTGTTTTGCACCTCCAGCAGGCCTTATTTCCAGTCTTATACATCTTGTTTAGTTTCTCTGGTGTTATATACCATCTATGTATCATCTTCTCTAAGTTTTCTATTATTGCCACACTCGCCGTGAATTTTATTCCCTCATTCCACAGTTTTGCCCATTTCTCATATTCTATATTATGTCCCAGGTCTATGGCCCACTTCACCATAACTTCCTTAATCTCTTCATCTTTTGTATCCCATTCTAATAGTATATTGTACATTTTGGATAGTAACTTAGATTTGCTTTCAATTATTTCTATCTGAAATTTCGATTTCTTGTCATTCATTCCAATTTTTTTGTCTTCTGTCCATATTGCATTGATTTGATGATACTGTAGCCAATTTTTCAACTTCCCCTTCAGCTCCTCATATGGTTTTAGTTTCCAGCTGTCTTCCGATCTTATTAATAAATCTTCATATGTCAATTTTTGCTCCTCCATATTTATTTTTTTAATTGTTAAGATATTTGTTGGGGACAGCCACCAAGGAGTTCTCCATTCTAGCAGTTTTTTGTTTTTTTCCCAGACTTCATACAATGGACCCCTGATAATATGGTTTGAAAATCCTTTGTGAGCTTTCTCCTTATTTGACCACAGGTAGGCGTGCCAGCCAAACCTGTTGTCTACCCCTTCCAAATCCAATAAGTCGGTATCTTCCAAGGTTATCCAATCCTTCACCCAACATAGGCAGGCGGCCTCATAATATAATCTTAAGTTAGGGACTGCAAATCCTCCTCTCTCCTTTCGATCCGTAAGTAGTTTAAATCTAATCCTTGGCCTCCTTCCCTGCCATATGAATTTTGAGAGGGTTTTCTGCCAATCTTTGAACAATTTAGGCCCCCTAATTACCGGAATGTTTTGGAATAAGAACAGCATTTTTGGGAGGACATTCATCTTTATTGCCTCCATCCTACCCATCCATGAGAGATTGACTCTGTTCCAGACATCCATATCTTTTTTGATTTCTTTCCATGTTGTCGAGTAATTGTCTTCAATTAAGTTTATGTTTTTTGATGTGAGCCATATTCCTAAATATTTTATTTTTTTAGCTACCATTATTCCATATTTTCTCTCTAATTTTTTTTCCTACCTTTCCTAAGTTCTTTATTAACATCTTTGTCTTTAGTTTATTCAATTTGAAGCCTGAAAGTTTACCGTATTCTTCCAAAGTCTCCAGCGCTTTGCCGATACTTCCTTGCGGCTCTTCCAGGGATAGCATCAGGTCGTCCGCATAGGCTCTTAACTTATACTCCTTCGATCCTATTTTTATTCCTTGTATTTCTGGTATCGATCTTAATTTACCCACCAGTACTTCTAACACCATGATGAATAAGAGCGGGGAGAGAGGGCACCCCTGCCTTGTTCCCTTCTCTATTTTAAATGTATTTGTGAGATTGTTATTTATTACCAGTTTGGCAAATTGGGTTGAATATATTGCCTGAATTCCTTTCAGGAATTCTCCCTCTATCCCTGCCTTTTCCATAGATTTTATTAAAAACACCCAAGAGACATTATCGAACGCCTTTTCGGCGTCTATGAAAATCAGTGCCGCTGGTATCTCATTATTGATCTCCAAGTATTCAATTATATTAATAACGTGTCTCACATTATCTTTCAAAAACCTGTTCGGGAGGAAACCCGCCTGATCTTTGTGGATTAAATTTGTTAGACACTTTTTCAATCTATTAGCCATGATGTCTGCATATATTTTATAATCATTATTTAATAGAGATATTGGCCTGTAATTTTTAATGTTCAGTTTGTCTGTGTCTGGTTTTGGAATTAACGTTATAAATGCCTCCCTCCAAGACTCAGGTATTTTCCCCCCTCTCAGGATATTATTCATGGCCTTACAAAGCACTGGTGCCAATTGATTTCCCAAAACTTTATAGTATTTCGCCGATAAGCCATCCGGTCCCGGTGCCTTCCCTAACTTCATTTTTTTAATCGCATCCTGAATCTCTTCTATTCTTATGGGTCTGTTTAATTGGGACCTTTCTTCTTCTGTTACAATCTTTCCTTCACAGTTCTTGAGATACTCTTCTATCTGGATTAGGTCTTCTTCTCCTTTTTTGTATAACTTCTCATAAAATTTGAGAAAATTTTCCTGTATCTTTTTTGGGTCTTCTATCAGTTCCTCCCCTACTTTTATTTTGTTTATCACATTTTGTTTTTGTCTTTTCCTGAGTTGCCAGGCTAATAATTTCCCGGTTTTATTTGCTGATTCAAAATATCTCTGCCTCATTAGCTTGATTTTCCATTCAATTTCTTGGCTCGTTAGCATAGAGTATTGTGTTTGTAGTATCTTTATTGTTTGTATGCTTTGTTCATCTTTCGGGTTATCTGTTAATTTTTTCTCAGACTCCCTAAGTTGTCTGAGAATTTCTTCCTTTTTTTGCTGTCTTATTTTCTTTTTATAACTGTTTTGTTGGATGAAGAAACCTCTTATGACCGCCTTACTGGCATCCCATACTACTTCTGAATTTATTCCTACGTTAAGATTCAAATCAAAATACTCTTTTAAGGTGGCTTTGGCTTTTTCAATAACCTCATCATTGTCTAATAAATATTCGTTTAGCCTCCATCTGAAACCTCCCTGCATTACCCCTCTTATTTCCAATGTTATTGAATTATGATCGGAGAGGGTTCTCGGTTGGATTTCACATTTGGTGGCTCTTAGTGTAAGTTCCCTCGAGGTCCATATTTGATCTATTCTGCCCCAACTTTTGTGTACCTCTGAAAAAAACGTGAACTGCTTTTCTGTTGGGTGCTTATATCTCCAAATATCTATTAGGTCCATATTCTCTTCCAAGTCTTGGAATGATTTTGGTAGTTTTCCTTGGTTTCGTTTTTTCTTTTCTGTTTGTCTGTCAATTTCTGGTATTGACACTGCATTGAAGTCTCCCAATAATATCGTCCTGTTGTTTTCTAATTTTATTAAAACTTGTTCCAGTTTCTTAAAAAACTCTGGCCTATTTGAGTTTGGGGCATATATATTTACAACATTGATTTCCCCCCCCTGAAAGCTAAGATGAATTCCAGGACACGGGTGGCGCTGTGGGTTAAACCACAGAGCCTAGGACTTGCCAATCAGAAGGTTGGCGGTCTGAATCCCTGTGACGGGGTGAGCTACCGTTGCTCGGTCCCTGCTCCTGCCAACCTAGGAGTCTGAAAGCACATCAAAGTGCAAGTAGATAAATAGGTACCGCTCCGGCGGGAAGGTAAACGGCGTTTCCGTGCACTGCTCTGGTTCTCCAAAAGCGGCTTATTCATGCTGGCCACATGACCCGGAAGCTGTACGCCGGCTCCCTCGGCCAATAAAGCGAGATGAGCGCCGCAACCCCAGAGTCGGCCACGACTGGACATAATGGTCAGGGGTCCCTTTACCTAAGATGAATTCCACACCAGTCTCAGAAGCAAGGATGTCAATAGGCCAGGGGTATTGTGACTTTGGCACCTGAAACCATGAAGGCTTCAGACTTGTGCCCCCTCCAAAAAAACGGGGGAGTGAGGAGGGTAGCCTCAGATTCTTAGAGACTGACAGAAGCTCTACGGCCAGTAACAATTCCTTGGGCGGTGGGAGGGGGGAAGATAATAAATTATGTTTTCCCATGCTGTTAGGAAGATTAAAAATGGCTCGTGCTGCGGGAGTTATTTTGAAAATAATATAACTAAAATTGTGGGGAAAGCAAGGCTCTCGCTGAGGGCAACGGGCAGTCTGGGAAAACCTGCTGCTCCTGTAGCAATTGTGCTGCTTATTGAATGCGTTTAGCCACCTTTCTAAAGAAAACAGGCTCAAGGCAGCTGGCAATTGAAACACACACACAACGGGATTAGTGCCCAGACGGGAGACAGCCGGGAGCCCCACGTAAGCTGACCTGAGCTTTGAAAAGAGGAAGCCCAACGTACGTCCAATGATACGTGCCTGTTTTCCAAGTGTAATAAAATATTTGCCGAGTTGCTAAGAGACCTGGTGGTGATGCAGGATGTGGCTCACTGCCCCGATTCAAATTTCACCCCGTCTATGAACTCACTAGGAGGCCCCGGGTTCACCCCTCTCCAAAATATAATGGGGGGGGGGGGAGGAAGATTACCACTGGCAGACGATCGCACTTTGGGAAGTGGAGGAGGGGGAAACCCCACACACCAAAAAATCTGAGGAAACATTTGCCGGGCAGAAGTCAGCCTTGCAAAATCTCCTTGTCATTCTCCACACAACAGGCACACAAGGAATCCTTTGTTTGGCCCTGAATGGCAGCTGCCTCGTGATGCAGGGCAGTTCCCCGAGAAAGAACGGCGATCTCCCATAAGGAACAAACTATTATTGGAGCAAGAGCATATTGCGCTGGTCCTGGCCCGACAGCACTGTTTGCCAATTAGTTTCTGGGCCCAACTCAAAGCGTTGGTTTTTGACCTTCAAATCCTTAAATGGCTCAGGACCACAATACCTCAGGGATTGCCTCTCTCCATAAAGGTAAAGGACCCCTGGATGGTTAAGTCCAGTCAAAGGCGAGTATGGGGTTGTGGTGCTCATCTTGCTTTCAGGCCAAGGGAGCCAACGTTTGTCCAAAGGCAGCTTTCTGGGTCATGTGGCCAGCATGGCTAAGCCGCTTCTGGAGCAACAGAACACCATGACAGAAACCAGAGCGCACGGAAACGCCATTTACCTTCCTGCCACAGCGGTACCTATTTATCTACTTGCACTAGTGTGCTTTCTGACTGCTAGGTTGGCAGGAGCTGGGAATGAAGCAACGGGAGCTCACCACGTCGCGGGGATTCGAACCGCCAACCTTCTGATCAGCAAGCCCAAGAGGCTCAGTGGTTCAGACCACAGTGCCGCCTGCGTCCCTCCCTCTCTCCATATAAACCTTTCTTTGTGTGCCTCTTCTGTGGGAGGACTGGCAATATTCCGCTTTTGAAGACGCCCACATTACCAGCCCTCGCTGCCTCTGGCAGGAGTGGATTTCACAGCTTTAAGTACGGGTTGTGTGAAGAAGTCCTTTCTCTTGCCCGACTGACCCGACAATATGAAACACAAGGACAAGGGCAGAGTCGCTCCTTGACCCCCCCCCCCCGGCAGAAGCCAGCAGGAAGGTTTACTTATTTATTAAATTTAGATAACTGCCCTTCCTCCAAAGATCTCAGGGTGGTTCACAGGATGAAAATGAGGGGGAAAGCAGGAAATAAAGGGTTTAGAAACAAAAACAAGACGTGGTGCACAGCCTCTGCTGTCAGGGGGTAGTTTTGGCTCGCCAGCAACTTTAAATTTATTTCTCAGGGCACACCAGCAGTTTTCTTGTGGCAACAATAGTGTTTTTCAGTGCAGATTTTAGGATTTTCTGCCCTGACCTTATACCATGGTCAGACCGCCAGTCCCTGTAGCTTAGGGTTGGTTGTGCCAGGTGTGGGAGCCTCCAGATGTTGCTGAATTGCCAACTCCCATCAACCCCAGCGGGCACGGCCAGGGAATGATGGGAGTTGTAGTTCAGCAATGTCTGATGAGCGGTAGCTTCTCTGCATGTGGTATAAAGAACCCTAAGCAGCATGGATTCAAGTACAGTGGTGCCCCGCAAGACGAACGCCTTGGAAGACGAAAAACTCGCTAGACGAAGGAGTTTTTCGTTCTCTTAGCCGCTTCGCAAGACGCATCTCCCTATGGGCTTGCTTCGCAAAACGAAGCTTGCCCCGCAAGCTCTGGGGATAGCGGGGAAGCGCAGCGCGTCTTCCCCGCTGTCCCCAGATCTCTTTTGAAGCAAGGGGCGGTGGGGAGAAGATCGCTTCTCCCCGTTGTCAGCCCCGCAATCTCCGGGGAAAGAGGGGAAGGCGCGCGGCGCTTCCCCTCTGTCCCCGGACGGTCTCCATAGGAACGCATTGATTGATTTTCAATGCATTCCTATGGGAAACCATGCTTCGCAAGACGAAAAACTCGCAAGAAGAAAAAACTTGCGGAACGAATTAATTTCGTCTTGCGAGGCACCACTGTACTGACATGGCGTAAGGCGGCTTCTGCACCTTGTTCATCCTACCAGGCAGCGGAGCTCTCATGTTTCAGATGCAAATCTTTCCAAGATCTTCCTGCAGAGGCCGGGGATTGAATCTGGAGCCTTCCGCATGGAAAACAAGTGCTTTACCAGTGAGCTAACAGTCCCGCACCCCCATAACCTCCCAGCGTCAGAAGCTTTCTAGCGCTACGCTTGAGCCAACAGCACCTTGCCAAAGAGTTTGCTCAGAGAGCAGCAGCCCGTTACCTTTTCTGTACAGGTAAAACACAGCGAGCGGGGAAGAGTAGTAGGAAATGGACCACAGCACGGAAGCCTGCGGGGAGAGAGCAAAGGAAGGGCTTAAGTCACACAGAGAACAGGCTTTTCCTAGGCATTTCTGGGGGCTCGTTGACGAAGGCCCTGGCGTTTTAAGCGACAGAGAGAAGGGAGCCAAGGGAGCCAGTTTAATGCTCAGAGAGACGAGAGAATCAACTCTGCAATGTGCAGCGCTGCATCCATGGCTACTAGCGGAAGCCAAGGGGGACTGGGTTGCGAGTAAACATACTTTCACTGAGCTGCTCCTAATGAGGTCTTGCTTCTCTCAACAACCTCTTAGTAAAAGGTTACATTCTGGGCCAGGGAGAGGTGGAAACCCAAATTCCTCGGGAGGGGCACCAGCTGCCCTACGCCTGATTATGCAGGATGAACGGCACTCTGGATTGCACCATCGTAGAATGGAGGATCATGTGAGGGACGTGTGCTGGGATTCTTGAATGCTTCCCCATGTAAACAAACAAACAGCCCTCCACACCTGTAGAAAACTAGTGCAACAGGGGGAAAGGTTTAATGCATTCGTTCCCTGCCGTGCTAGATTATTACATGCAAGAAAGAAGACTGGTTTTATTTTATTTTTAAGCCCTCAGCCAATGGTTCAGTGCAGAATGTGATCTCATCAATCTATTACCTCACTATGTGCCAGGACTTCAGTAAAATGAAGTAGGAAGGGCCTGGACCACATTGGGTAGCAGATCATGGAATCATGGTTTTGAAAATTGCCCCCCCCCCCACAGAGCGCTTTTTCTGGGGGTACGCAGACCCCTAAACATTTTGTGAATCTTTGTACTTTTGTCCATTTACTGTATTTATTTCCCCCAATTTGAACACACTTTCTCTGTGTGTGTATGTATGTATGTATACACAAACACACACACACATATCTCCAAACCTTCCTGCCAGCAGAAAACAAGCATAGCAGGGACTGGACTATATTCTGGGCTGTCCCTCATAGGCTGCATGGTTTAATATTTAACTTGCAGTAAGCTTCTGGGGTTTCGCTTTGCTTTAACATGGGGGGGGGGGGGGCTATTGAACTACCTGCAAGCTAAGTCAGGGGCATAGGAAGGGAGGTGCAGGGGATACGGCCCGCCCCGGGTGTCATCCCTGAGGGGGGACGGACAAAATGGCACACCACACGTGGCGGAACGTACAGTGGGGCCTGGCCTGCAGTATGCCCAACCCACGCGTCTCTCTCGGGAGTGACGGGTGTCTTGGGGCCCCGCACTGCCTGAAACAGCAGCGTGGGACTTGCGTCCACTAGGCGGACTCCGTGGGCAGCTCACCGCAGCACCCCCCTCTGTGCCCCTGAGTTAAGTGGAACCCCCAAAGCTTCCAATGCATTTTGCAGAACGAGTACACTGCCACTAGGTTGTCTAGAACAGCTGGGAGATAAAGAGCGCACTGGCGGATGGAACGCACTGAGTATGTACTCACCAGCGCGAGGATGCTGTCCGCATGTTTTTCAAGCGTCCGTGGCTGGTAGTAAGATTCCTGTTGGAAGGAAACAAAACACTTGCTGAATTTGGGCTTAGGTCTTTTGAAGAAGGGCTAGAGGAGGGAAGGGAGAGAAGGACGCTTTTCTTTTGAAAAGCTGGTGCATGGTTTTTTTGGGGGGGGTTGGACCTGGTGCCAATTAACCAATTAACCCCCTGCATTTGTATCTGTAGGCAACACGACCCTAGTTCCCAAACGACAGGAAACTTTTACTGATGCTGTATAATTACTCATGTAAACCACAGAAACCTTTCTGATTTCCACTAACCCAGAAATAGTACCTCGGGTTAAGAACTTTGCTTCAGGATGAGAACAGAAATCGTGTTCTGGTGGCGCGGCGGCAGCAGAAGGCCCCATTAGCTAAAGTGGCGCTTGAGGTTAAGAACAGTTTCAGGTTAAGAACAGACTTCCGGAACGAATTAAGTACTTAACCCGAGGTACCACTGTACAGGGGATGAAGGAGGAGAGGGGAGATCATCTCCTCAGCGACAGCCTTTCCCAACCTGGTCCTGCCCTCCAGTGCTTGGGGCTAATGGGACTGGTGGGAGTTGTAGCCTAAGACGTCCAGAGGGCAGCAGGTTGTGGGGGAAGGCTGTCCTATGAACACAGCAGCCATTTGGGGAGTTTAGCCACCATTTTCTTCACGATGACGTATCGCAAGTCCGGGGAATTTCTGGCCCTCCAAGTGAGGCTGAACTACAACTCCCGCCAGCCCCAATTGCAGGGATGGTGGGAGTTATAGCTCAGGCACGTGTGGAGAGCCAAAGGTTCCTCAGACTGGATTTCATCTCAAGCCAGAGACACTGCACAGCTTCACATGCAATATATAGCCAGTTGCCAGCAATGGGGTGGTGCAATGCTGCAGCGGCCAAGGATCAAGGCAGGTGAGTAAGCTGTTGTTGCAGCCTTAAAGAAAGCGCAAAGCGTTCTCTTCTAAATGATAAGGGATTAAGCTCATGCATGCTGCCCTTTGCTCCCTGGCAAATGTGATTAGTAGCTCTTTTTCTACAAAGCTTGATTTTTACGGATACAGAACACAAGTTTCTTCATCTTCAGTGCTCCCTTGCCCAGGTGGAAATCAAAACTAGAAACAGAGTTGTTAGAACTTAAGACTAAGATTTTGTCAAAGATGTATAACATGCTGCTGAAATGGAACACTCAGGATGAAACAGTGAATCTGCTATGATTAAATGGGCACAAGACGTTGGACATAATATTATGTTTGCTGACTGGGAACAGTTATGGACCACAGGTATAAAGTTTACGGCATGTAATGCCTTAAGAGAGAATATTATGAAAATGATTTACAGGTGGTACATGACCCCAGTCAAGCTTGCAAAAATTTATCATTTGCCCGACAACAAATGTTGGAAATGTAAAGAAAATGAAGGTACATTCTTTCACCTTTGGTGGACGTGCCCAAGGATTAAGGCTTTCTGGGAAATGATATATAAGAGATGGGGGGGGGGGGCAACTCCCATCTCTTGCGGGGGTGCAATTAGTGCCAGCACCATCCGTTAAGAGTTTGGGTGTAATCTTCGACACCTCCCTTTCCATGGAGGCGCAGATTGCAGCTATAACAAAGGCAGCATTTTTTCATCTCCGCCAAGCTAAGCAGTTGGCCCTTACCTCTCTCGCCCTGACCTAGCCACTGTGATCCATGCGACGGTCACCTCCAGATTGGATTATTGTAACTCGCTCTACGTGGGGCTGCCCTTGAGACTGACCCAGAAACTCCAGCGGGTGCAGAATGCTGCAGCGAGACTCCTTATGGGGTCTTCGCTGCGAGACCACATTCACCCGGTGCTATATCAGCTGCACTGGCTCCCGGTGGAGTACAGGATCAGGTTTAAGGTGCTGGTTTTAACCTTTAAAGCCCTATACGGCCTAGGACCCTCGTACCTACGGGATCGCCTCTCCTGGTATGCCCCACAGAGAAACTTACGGCCTTCAAATAAAAACATCTTGAAGGTCCCAGGCCACAGAGAAGTTAGGCTGGCCTCAACTAGAGCCAGGGCTTTTTCGGCTGTGGCTCCGATCTGGTGGAACGCTCTGTCACTAGAGACTAGGGCCCTGCGGGACTTGATATCTTTCCGCAGAGCCTGCAAGACAGAGCTGTTCTGCATGGCCTTTGGCCAGGGCACAGCCTGACTCCCTCCCTCGGCAATCTTCGTGGAGCTCTGGCACAATGGTTGCCAGTGGCTTGATTTGAATCAATTTTATAATGAATGATTTTAGAGTGTTGTTTGTGCTATACTTTTGTACTGTTTATTGTTGTTAGCCGCCCTGAGCCCGGCTTCGGCTGGGGAGGGCGGGATACAAATAAAATTTATTATTATTATTATTATAATGAAATGAAAAAGATATTGAAATATACCTTCCTGAAGAAACCAGAGGCCTTTCTCCTGGGCATGGTCGGCCAATTGGTGCCAAAGAAGGATAGAACATTCTTTATGTATGCTACAACAGCAGCAAGAATACTCATTGCAAAGCACTGGAAGACACAGGATCTACCCACTCTGGAAGAATGGCAGATGAAGGTGATGGACTATATGGGACTGGCAGAAATGACTGGCAGAATCCGAGACCAGGGAGAAGAGTCGGCGGAAGAAGATTGGAAGAAATTCAAAGACTATTTACAGAAATCTTGCAAAATCAATGAATGTTAGAACGATGTCGGGTAGAAATTAAGTGGTTTCCAGCTGTAATGTTTAAGAGAATATGGAAAAAAGGTTTAGAAGTAGGTTAAAGCTTATTGATAAGGATTTGCTGAACTAACAATTTGAATTGGAATACAAAAAAGGGAGGTATGAGGAAGTCTGGGAAATAAGTTAAAGGAAAATAGATCAGTCTCTCTTTAGCGCCCCTTCAAAGGCTCCAAATGCCGGACTTCCGGGTTGACGCGATCGGTCTAATGGCGGATTCCCTCCGAGCTCCGGAGGGAATCAGCTCCGCTGAAGACGGGTCTTGCCGCGCCGGCGACGCGGGGACCCTCAGAAACCACAGGTGCTGTTACCTGTGGACTTGGTGACTCAGTGGGCACCTTAAGCGCCCTCCTCGACAATCGAAGAGCCTTTTTAAAGGCTGCGGAGAGGGTACGAGGAGCGGCGTGGTGCTGGGAGTAGACCGCTACTTCAGTGGAGTGAAGCCGCAAGCCATTGCCGGAGAGCGTCAACTTTCTTCCCGATATTTGGACTGGAAACAAATACCCCGTGAGTAGAAGGAAATTCGGACTTTAAAAGAAATTTATACCTTTAATTTGGAACGAACGGGGGGATGTGCTAAAGGGAAGTCCGCACCCCCCTACATACAGATAATTTGAAGCAAGGAGCGAAAAACTAAGATCGGGGGAAAAAACCTCGTGTTTTTTGAGACTGACAAGAGATTCCATTAATTTGTAAGAATAAGCTTTTATTTCTTTTTAAGTTGTGCTGGAGGGAAGAGGTGAATTTTGAAAACTTTTGTGCACCCCCCCCTGGATCCGGGAGCGTCCCGCATGAACCTAGCGTGAAAGAACAGGAGTTTGACAGCTGTCAATCGAGCTGTCAAACGGTTGGATAAAGATAAGAACTGTATTACTTTATATCTCTTTGGTTTAAAGGTGTTACATTTAACTAGAAGTGGTCGGAAACAAAGTAAATAACAGGGTAAAAGACTGTTGGCAAAGAACTCTGAATAATGGCAATCCCCCTAGGGGGGAACCAGTGACATTACAATGGCTGCAGAAGGAAAATTACTAGCAGAAATAGAAAGAGCCTTTTTTCTCGTGGGAACCTTGCAAGAGCAGGCTATGGTTATGGACAAACAACTCACGACCTTGATCTCTAAAACAAGCAATCCTGCTGATGGAAATAAGGATTTGACTCTAAAAGACTCTGCAGCTGAACCAGAAAAGACATCTTTGGAGCTGGTGGAAAAGGAGGTCGGAGGGGGAAAAGTACAGATAAAAAATTTTGAACAGAAATTTACGCGGTCAGGAAACAAAGAAGAAGCTCTTTGGATTATAAACTATGAAAAGACGAGACAGAGGAGAAAAGCAAAGGAGGAAGTCGCCGGATACTATGGAACATTGGAAGTTAAAAGAGCAAAGAAACATAACTGGGACTTCCTCCTCTTTTCTGGCCTTTATGATTTTGAATTTGGGGGATCTTTGGCAGAACCTTGGCAGCAAGTTTCTTCAATTAGGTTTGAACTGAGAGAAGATGAACTGACTGCGACAGACATCCCTCGAGATCTGAAGACCAACAAAAAGGACTACCAACAGAATAGACAGAGAGAGACTGAAAGAGACTTAAAGGCCTCTGATGTGAGGAATCCGGGCTAGGAGTTTCATGGGAGGACAGTTATTTGGGAAGGGACAGATACCTGGGCAGGGAGGGAGGGGGAAAACAGAATCAAAAATTTTTTTTTTATGATTTTTGGGTTTTGTAATTTTGATCTATATTTTAATATAAAAAAGGGGAAATTTATGGTATAAGAACCTTGATCGATCTTAGAAAAAGGATCTAATGTATATAAGAGAACGGGACAATAAAATTGGGCCTAACAAAAAGAATTAAGTTTAAACATAACAAGAATAGGTTAAGGAGAGGAATAAGAACTTGCTGAATTAAACATGGAAATTGGGATGTATGGGGTGGGGGTGGGGGGAAGTCAGGGAAAGAGGGTTATGAAAGTAAGGATATGAAAGCATTTATGTGTGTTTTTTGTTTGTGTCTTTATAAAATGTAAAACCCAATAAAAAAATATTTAAAAAAAAAACAAAGGCTCCAAATGCCCCAGTCTTTGCTTTGATGTTTAAGCAGCAGCGGAAGACGGACTTCCTGTTAACGTCAATCCGCTTTCAGCCAAATTTATTTACGAATTTAAGTTCCAATTCCCCTTTTACTCACGGGTTGTTGCTTTTTGAATCAGTCTTTCCAGGAAAAAAGGTCAGCGTTCACCGACAGCGGCTGTGCGGCTTCACTCCGCAGGAGTAGCGATCGACTCACAGTGCCGCGGACAGGATATTGGATATAATATTATGTTTGAAGACTGGGAGAGGTTGTGGACCACTGGGTTGAAGTTTACTGCATGTAATGCTTTGAAAGAAAATGTTATGAAAATGATATATAGATGGTATTTGACCCCAGTCAAACTTGCAAAAATATACCACTTGTCTGACAATAAATGTTGGAAGTGTAAGGAAAATGAAGGAACATTCTTTCACCTCTGGTGGACTTGCCCTAGAGTGAAGGCTTTCTGGGAAATGATATACAATGAGTTGAAAAAGGTGTTTAAGTATACCTTCCCTAAGAAACCAGAGGCCTTCCTTCTAGGTATTGTCGGCCAGAGTGTGTTAAAGAAGGATCGAACATTCTTTATGTATGCAACAACAGCAGCACGGATACTTGTTGCCAGGCATTGGAAGACACAAGATCTACCCACACTGGAAGAGTGGCAGATGCAACTGATAGACTACATGGAATTGGCTGAGATGACCAGCAGAATCCGAGACCTGGGAGAGGAGACGGTGGAAGAAGATTGAAAGAAATTTAAGATTTATTTACAAAAATATTGCAAATTGTATGAATGTTAAGAAGGATGCTAGAGTATAAACAACTTGGCACCATTGAGTTTAAGGAAGTGAATTAGGAAGATAAGATAAATTTTAGAAATGATAAAAATTTTGGAATATGTTGGTTATATCTAAATTTTCTAAGATTTGAATTAAATGATAGTCAAAAATAGAGGTATAACATTGGAAAATTAGTTATGATGATTAAAAAGTAAGGGGACAAATTTGCTGAGTAAAATTATAACCAGGAACGCAGGAGCGGGAGATGTGAGGGAGTCCAAAGAAGTGAAAAGATCTATGTTAAAGAGATGTGAAATTGTATTGTTTTATTGGCATTGTGATTAAATTAAAAATTGTTAATAAAAATATTTAAAAAAAATAAATAAAGGAAAATAAGTTATGGAAAATTTGTGTGTTTTTAATTATTATTATTTTTTTGGTATTTTTGTTATCTTTTTCTTTTTTCTTTTTGACTTTCATTGTATTAAAATTGAAAACTCTAATAAATATCTTTTAAAAAAAAAAGAACCACAGAAAGAGGGGGAATGGAGCCAGAGTTTGAAATTATGATTGAATAATTGTTGTTATATAAATGAAAATTATAAATAAAAACTTAAAATAGTAGCTCTTCCTCTACAAAGCTTGGTTTTTACGGATACAGAGCGTGAGTTTCTTCATCTTCAGTGCTCCCTTGCTGGGGAGAGGCTGGAGAGCTCAGAGTTTCTCAAAATTCAATAAGCACTAAGCTCACTTCTTGAGGCAGAAAGTAATGACTGGGCTGCATGCAACAAAGTCCTTGCACACGCAGAACAATTTCTGTGAGCACAGCAGAACTTCCCCTCCCTCTCCCGGCAAACCTCCCCCCCCCCAAAAAAAAAACCTGCTCTAGGTTTCCAGCCAACCTATCAGAGCAGATCTGAGGGTGCCGTGGGGGTGGGGAGAGAAGGCAGGAAGCACAAACTGATTCTGCATTTCTGGGAAGCTGCAAGGCACGAGAATTGCACAATACAGGCGAGGATGAAAAGTGAAACAGAAAGCAGCGACTCTAGAAATAAGTACGCCTTCCTTGGTATTGTGATGACTCGATATATTTTAGTGGCTAGATTAACCGTTTGGTACACAACGCTGAAGATGTTGCTTGTTCTCCACCTGCCACCATTTTTATTTATTACCGTATTTTTCGCTCTATAAGATGCACTTTTCCCCTCCTAAAAGGTAAGGGGAAATGTGTGTGCGTCTTATGGAGTGAATGCAGGCTGCGCGGCTATCCCTGAAGCCAGGAGATCAAGAGGGATCGGTGCGCAGCAATCCCTCTTGCTCTCCTGGCTTCAGCGAAAGCCACGCAAAGCCTCTTGAGCGCAGCAGGAGTGCTCCTGCCTCTTCGCTCAGAAGGCTTTGCGCTGAGGCTTCCCGCTCGCTGTCCTGGCTTCTGGCTTAGCCACGCGCAGCCTCTTCTGGGCAGGGGAAGCCTTCATCCCGCTGCCTGGGAGAGGCTGTGTGCGGCTGTCCCAGAAGCCAGAACAGCAAGAGGCTATCCCAGAAGCCAGATCCCTCTTGCTGTTCTGGCTTCTGGGATTCAGAATATTTTTTTTTCTTGTTTTCCTCCTCCAAAACATAGGTTTGTCTTATGGTCTGGTGCGTCTTATAGAGCGAAAAATACGGTACCTCTGTGTGGAGGGAGTTCCACAACTTAGGGGCTGCCACAGATAAAGTCTTATCCTAGGCCAAAGTCACAAGTTTCTGAAGGTGCTGGAGCAACTAGCAGGGTCTCCTCTGCGGATCTTAACACCTGAGGAGGTCTATAGGGGAGGATAATCTGGGGTCTAAGTTGTTTAGAGCTTTAAACGCCGCATGAGCACCTTGAACTGGAAACCAGTATAGCTCTTTTAAAACAGGGGTTGTGCGAGATCCATAATGGAACCTCACCCAGTAATTTGGCCGCTACGTTTTGGATCAGCTGTAATTTCTGAGCTGTCTTTAAGGGTAGCTCCACACAGAGCCAAGTGCAACAATCCAATCTGGAAGTTACCAGAGCATGGAGTACTGGGGCCAAGTAATTTCTGTCCAAAAGGGGCTGTGGCTGGCGAAACGGCCAGAGTTGGAAAGACATTACTAGTCACTGACACCTGAGCGTCCAGTAAGTAAAGGTAAAGGGACCCCTGACCATTAGGTCCAGTCGTGGCCGACTCTGGGGCTGCGGCGCTCGTCTCGCTTTACTGGCCGAGGGAGCCAGTGGCCAGCATGACTAAGCTGCTTCTGGTGAACCAGAGCAGCGCACAGAAACGCCGTTTACCTTCCCACCGGAGCAGTACCTATTTATCTACTTTGCACTTTGAACTGCTAGGTTGGCAGGAGCAGGGACCGAGCAACGGAAGCTCACCCCGTCGCGGGGATTCGAACCACCGACCTTCTCATTGGCAAGTCCTAGGCTCTGTGGTTTAACCCACAGTGCCACCTGCGTCCCACTGAGCGTCCAGCGAAAAGTGCCAAATCTAGGGGTACCCCATAGCGACCGACCTGCTCCTTCCAGGGAAGGGCAACCCTGTCCAAAACAGGCTATCTCCCCACCTCTCTGACTTGAAAACTCGGGACATGGAACACAGACATATTCACAGGATTCAGCTTCTATTTATTGGCCTGCACCCGGCCTATCACCACCTCCAAGCATCGGTCTGGTTTCTCAACTCTCTCTACCGATTCAGTCACCCAGGAACCTGCTTAGCTTCAACAAGGTGGTGGCCTTATGCACCTTCAGATGAGGCTCTGGTTCCTGACCACTGGCTGCGGATGATGGAGGTCCAACATCTGGAAGGATGCAGACTAGGCCCTCCTGACGCAGGGCACCGTACAAAACTCAGGTCAAAAGCAAAATGGCCGTTAAGGCACAGCTTTTGGAAGATGCAGCCTTGCAGCCATGAGTGCCAGGAAGAATATAGGCTAAAGTTAAGTCAGCCTTGGAAACAAAAATATCTGCTTATCCGACTAGACAAGGCAGTGGTGATGTACACAAGAACGCTGCAGATAACAAGAAACATTGAGCAACCTGATTCTCCCAATTCCCATACTGCAAGCTGTGTGTGTGTGTGTTGCTAGCATGTAACCGATACAGCCTTTTCCTCCCAACGGGTTTGCCCAGACAGGCATCAGGAATGAACTAGGACAGTGATTTCCAAACAGGAATCCTGGGGTTTCATGGAAGCTAACTAATTAAGGGACTGTAACTTTGCATGTAAAAGGTTCGGTGCTGGCACCTTCAGATAGTGCTGGGCAATGCTCCTGCCTGAAACCTTTGACAGTGTTTGCTATGAAGTGTCAACCTGGTGCCCTCCATATATTTGGGGATGCAATTCCCATCAGTGCCCCCCAGCACCGCTGGCTGAGTTATATAGGTCAATGGTTTGACGAAGCATAGGGTAGCTTTCTATATTCCTAACCTGTCTGATCTTTGGGAATCTTCCTCATTGACCTGGCTCCAGGTATCCCATCTTCTGAATCTGGGCAGGTAGGGACTGTGGTGGCAGCCTGCCTACAGAACACCCTCTCTTTTAAAGATATTGGAAAGGCACCATCTTCAAAAGGTTGCAGATGCCAAGTACATTAACTCTCTTAAGATACTGGAAATGCACCAACTTTGAAAGGTTGCAGGGCCAAGTGCATACACTTCAATTTCCCCAGGCCAGGCATTTGGATCGACTCCCCTTCCAGCTCGCTGACTGCTTGAAACTGCTGTTCGTTTTGCTATTATTCTCTCTGCTTTTCCTTTCTTAAATTTTAAAATATTGCTTCCATTTGTTTCTTATAAATGAGAGGTGCATTGAGGGATTTCACACAAAAACACGAGGCTTATCTTTTTTAAAAATAAGAGAAACAGATTCTCACCAGGCGCAGCCTATTCACCAGGGGCAGCCTATTCTATCCCAACAGTGCCTTGTCAAAAAAAGTTACACCTGTTGGATCTTTGCAATGCAGCTGTAAGGATATTGTGGCAATGCTAGTTTTGAACAGGGGAGGGGAAACAGAAGAGGAAGTATTGTACAAAAGGATGCAACATTCCAGCTATTGTTCTCCATTCCTCCTTCAAGGCTAGTCACTGTTTTGGAAAACATCCCCAAGGCCGGAATAATCCGTCCCCACCCCCGTGTTTTATGATGGCCTCATCCCAGAAAGGTTGCCCCAGACCCTCAGTAATGACATTGTCCACGATGGGCCTGTGCCATGTTTAAATAAGGGGCTCAGTAATTGGATTTTTTCATACCTCTTCCCCCACTCCCCCCCCGCAATCCTAATGGTATCGCCCACTGGTATCCCGGACTCTCCATGAGACTTAGGCTGCTCTATGATGACATCAAGGAAAGCAGGGCAATGCCCACCCCCTTAAGAGTAATGGTTTCGCCCCCCAACCCTATGAAGGTAAAGGGCGACGAGGGAGATACCAAGTCTCCGAAAGGGGGGGGGAGAAAAGAGTTGATAGAGCTCACCCAAGACGGTTCTAGCGGGGCCTGCGACGTGTCTTCTGCCTCGGCCCTGAGGCGACGGGGTCTGATGGGGTCCCGCTCCCGGTAGACCCGGTACAGCCGTGGGCCCAGAATGCAGCTCAGCAGCTTCGCCATCTTGGGACGGACCTGAAGCCGAAACGGCACCGGCAGGGAGAGGGTGGGGAGGAGCTACATTTCCGGGTTTCGTACAGGAAGGGAACCGGGACAAAAGACTTCTGGTCTCCCTTTCTTCCCAGAACGCGATTCCGGCGCCTGCTCTTCCCTTCTGCTTTCTAGGGCCGCTAACGCAAGGGGGCATCCGCGTCGCTCTAGCCCTTAAAGGAACCGCAGCCCTATTTTGCTTGAGAATAAATCCCATTGAATTTAGTGGGATTCAGTTCCAACCCTGCTGAGGATGTTTAGGCATACAGTCCAGTCCCAACCTTATTTACACAAACATTGTTGTTGTTATTGTTGTTGTTGTTGTTGTTGTTGTTGTTGTTGTTATGATTATTATCAGTGCTTTTTCTGGGAGGGGGGGGACACAGGGGTAGGCATAGCCCTCAACATTTTGTGAATCTTTGTGCTTTTGTCCATTTACTGTACTATGTTTATTTCTCCCGATCTGAACTATAAAATGGTGATTTTCTTGAGTCAAAATGAGAGTACCCCTAAACTTTTTTTTTAAAGTAAAAAAAGCACTGATTATTATTACACTGGACAGAAATCAAGGCATGGGTGTAACCAGGATTTGTGTGGTGGGGGAGGGGGGAGAACCTGAGTTAGTTAAGTATTTTTTTATTGTTTTACATGATTTAGGTGGGGAGAGAGCAGCCCCCTGCCCCCCTTGCCTATGCCCATGACTCAAGGTAGAGAAAAAATCTAAGAACTGCTGAAACATAGGAAAAACAATCATTAATTTTTAATTAAATATTGGTAGAATTAAAACTATTAAAACTAAAACCACACTAATAATTACAATAGAAACAACACAGTAGCAGCCCTCTCATGAAAAGCAGTCGGTTCCCCCAAGCCTGTTGGAACAAGAAGATAGTCACCCGCTGGTGGAAGGAGGGCAAGGAGGGAGCCAGGCTAGCTTCTCCAGGGAGGGAGTTCCAGAATCTGGGAGCTAGCATTGAGAAGACCCTCTCCTGCGTCTCCACTAAGTGTGCCTGTGAGGGTGGCAGGACTGAGAAAAGGACCTCTACCCTGAAGATCTCAAATCATGGACAGATTTATATGAGGGAATGTGGTCTTTCAGATAGCTTGGCATAAGCTCTGTGATTTTAGCAGGACTTACTTCCGAAATAAATAGTTTTTGCAGCATAATAAGTGTTTTCCTCCTTCCCCCTCCCCAGTCAATAAACTCCACTTCTTTCTAATCACAGTCACAACAACCTTTTGAGGTAGGTTAGGCTACCTCAAGGTCACCAGTAATCTTTATGCTGAGTGAGGAACCTTGGGCTCCCATGTCCTAAAAGGTAAAGGGACCCCTGACCATTAGGTCCAGTTGTGGCCGACTCTGGGGTTGCGGCGCTCATCTCGCTTTATTGGCCAAGGGAGCCGGCGTACAGCTTCTGGGTCATGTGGCCAGCATGACTAAGACGCTTCTGACGAACCAGAGCAGCGCACGTTTACTTATTTATCTACTTGCACTTTGACGTGCTTTTGAACTGCTAGGTTGGCAGTCCCATGTCCTAGTCGAACACTTAGCTGTAGACCATTCTGGCTTCCAAATAAGCAGGACTCCTTGCACAGGACATTTGATGGTCTTTCTATATATATATATCCTCCCTCCTGCTACTTCCGCCTTCCCCACAACAAACAAAATCATGCCCTTATTGATAAGCCATCCTCCCAGTGCCCTCAGGGTATGTCGGATGTAGATATGACTTGAAGTCTGTATTCTTTGCCTTCCTTTGACGCCTCAGCAGTTTATGTTTGAAAGAAATAAAATAAATACAGCATATGAGTCAACAAAACACCACCATAAGAACCCAGAAGGAGAGCCCTGCTAGAAGAGCTCATTCTGCTGCCTGCAATGTCCTGCCAGAAGCATCTCCCCTCCAAAATGGATGGCGGCCCTCAAAATTTCAAGGCGGCCCTTGCTGCTCTGGCTGCCATCTTCTTGCGGCTTGGCAGTGCTGAATGTAAGATTCCTCTCCCCACCCGCTTTCTGAATTGCATTTGTTTTGGTGATGGCATTAATGAAAACCTAGAAGTGATGGGCTGGTTTGCATAGGTTTGGGATTGGAGGGGGTGGAGACAGTGCCAGGCAGCTTGGCTGGGGGGAGGTCAGAAGCAGCTTAGTGGGTGTGGTGGGGGTACTGCCATAGCTTCCTGGCAGGTGGGTTGCTGTTGCTTACTGGGAGGGGAGAGGCGGTGGGTCGGCTGGCACGGTGCAAATATGTTAGCAGGAGCACTGGGTTGCATACCCTCCAACATTTCTCTGATGAAAATAGGGGCGTCCTATTCCATCACCACTGGGTTAAACCACAGAGCCTAGGACTTGCCGATCAGAAGGTCGGCGGTTTGAATCCCCGTGACCGGGTGAGCTCGCGTTGCTCGGTCCCTGCTCCTGCCAACCTAGCAGTTCGAAAGCACGTCAAAGTGCAAGTCGATAGATAGGTACTGCTCCGGCGGGAAGGTAAACGGTGTTTCCGTGTGCTGCTCTGGTTTGCCAGGAGCGGCTTAGTCATGCTGGCCACATGACCCGGAAGCTGTATGCCAGCTCCCTTGGCCAATAAAGCGAGATGAGCGCCACAACCCCAGAGTCGGTCACGACTGGACCTAATGCTCAGGGGTCCCTTTACCTTTATTCCATCATCATAATGATAATAAATGTATTATTTATATCCTGCCCATCTGGCTGGGTTGTCCCAGCCATTCTGAGCAGCTTCCAACATACAGTGGTACCTTGGTACACAAATGGCTTGGCTCCTGAACAAATCGGCTCCCAAACACCGGAAACCTCGAAGTGAATGTTCCAGTTTGCGAACATTTTTTGGAAGACGAACGTCCGACTTGGCTTCAATGGCTTCTGATTGAGTGCAAGAAGCTCCTGCAGCCAATCGGAAGCCACGCCTTGGTTTTCGAACCGTTTCGGGAATCAAACGGACTCTCAGAATGGATTAAGTTCAAGAACCAAGGTACCACTGTGTATAAAAACACAATAAAACATTAAACATTTAAAAACGACCCTATATGGGGCTGCCTTCAGATGTCTTCTAAAGGTTGTATAGTTACTCATCTCCTTGGCTCGGTTTGTGTGTGTGTGTGTGTGTGTGTGTGTGTGTGTGTGTGTGTGTTTATAACTCCATACCCTCCAACATTTCTCCGATGAAAATAGGGATGTCCTAAAGAAAAGTGGGACATTCCAGGATCAAATCAGAAACCAGGACAGCTCCTGTAAATCCTGGACAGTAGGAGATCTTGAAAGGTCTGGGATTGGCTCTGCTGGTGTGCTGACCTCCCACCTGCGGGAAGCTACAACAGCAGCAATTGCTCACCTGGCGAGACACTTCTGGGAAAGGACTATTAAGACTGCAGAAAGAAAAGACCGAGTGAGATGGACACACACACACACAGAGATTTTTCCAAAACCCGAAGAACTGTTGGGTGGAAAAGGGCAAATACCTGCTTTCTGCTGCCCCTGGAAGGCAGAACTTGATCTAAGGTTGCAGGAGAGTAGGTTTAAGCTGAGCAGTAGGAGAAACTCTTTAAGGCTAGGAAAAATTTGGCAATGGGAGCAGTTTGTTAGACGTCTTCAAAGAGAGGCTGCTGTGGGTGCTCCAGCTCTGAATTTGCCCACAGGAACCCTTCCAAGCTCCAGTCGTGGCCAACTCTGGGGTTGTGGCGCTCATCTCGCTTTACTGGCCGAGGGAGCCGGCATACAGCTTCCGGGTCATGTGGCCAGCAGGACTAAGCCGCTTCTGGCGAACCCGAGCAGCACATGGAAACGCTGTTTATCTTCCCGCCGGAGTAATACCTATTTATCTACTTGCACTTTGAGGTGCTTTCGAACTGCTAGGTTGGCAGGAGCAGGGACCGAGCAACGGGAGCTCACCCCGTCACGGGGATTCGAACCACCGACCTTCTGATCAACAAGTCCTAGGCTCTGTGGTTTAACCCACAGCGCCACCCACGTCCCTAACTCAATGATACTGATTGTATAATTTGAAGGAATTATTCGTAGGATGGCTAAGGCTCACCCTGGGGACCACACTGGGCAAATGGCCTTCCATATTTTTCCACATTATTTTCAGTTGGCCGGAAGGTGTGGGAGGAACATTTTGCCAAATGTTCTCAAAGCAAGCGGAATGGGAGGGAGTTTTTTCTCCAACAGTTCTTGGGAAGGCAAGGGGGTGGGAATATTCTTTGAAAAATTCTCTCAGTTTGAATGATTTGGCTCTGTAATACTGAACAAAACACTGTTGCTAGGGCATAGTTGTGGATGTTGGAGGTGACAGGCTCAATGAGCAGAGCAGAGGCCAAGCCCATGACAATCTTAATATCGGTTGGGTGGGAGCCACAGTGTCAGCTGAAATTCTCCACCCGTGGAAGGACATCTCACTTAACATTGTCCAGCGGAGGGGCTGTGATTCTCCAACGGCTCAGGGGGAGCCTGACCAAAAAATAAAAATTTAAGAGAATGTCTTGTTCCACCCCACCCAAACCCAATGGTATGACTCCAAACAATGCAGCTCCTTCTGTTTTTAATGTTAGGTATGGCACTGCCAGTTCAGGGGTTACCAATGGCGTGCCTTCCAGATGTGGTGGACTGCAGACTCCCAAAATCCTTTGTTGTTGAGCATGTTGGGTGATGTGAGCTGTGTTCCAAAACATCTGAAGTGTCTCTCTTGTGTCTCCTAATCTTCTGGGGCCTAACAAAGCCTTCTCTCCCCACAAGTGATATATGCAGAGAAAGGCTCTTCACTGGAGCTGCCATGTCCTGGCGAACATGGGGAAGTATCTTGGTACCTTCAGCAAAGTGGACCCACCCTTCTCTTTTCCAAGCGGGGGAACGGCCCCGTGACTCGTCTCCCAGAGGCCTGGGATCGCCTCAGGGTGCTTCAAAATTACTCCCTTCAGTTTAGCAATGTGACGGACAGCGATCACGGCAGATACTGGTGCAGCTCGGTCAATTATTATGACCTGGTGGTCACCACAGGTGAGTGGACCAGCCTTAAATGAGACTGAAAACGCACTTAGGGTCCCTGTCATACCTGTTACTGTTTTCCTAATATATGGAGTGTTAAGTTCTGGGTGAACATATCAGACGACACAGTGATTCTTCAAACAGCTCTTGTTTATTCACAGGCCAGAACAGAACTGAACTGAAGGGTTCAGCCAGCTTGCTTATATAGAGCTCCACTAGAACGCAACAGTAACAATTTTCTGTAACTATCCAATCACTGAATGTCACTTTCAATCCCTTATTTGCATATGTGGACCTGAGTGAAAACTATCTACAGTATTCCCCTGCTGGCCCAGGGTGAGAACTTCAGTACATAACATGGAGCACTTATTACCTTTGTTTCTCTTATGGAAAAATAATAAAATCCATTTAAACTGATGAATCCCCAGCTCCTATCTTATTCTGAACCCTTTCTATATGGCCATAAGACTGTAGCTCAGTTCAATCTGTGGCATCTTCAGGCAGGACTGGGGAAAATCCTTCTCTGAAATCCAGCAGTGCCACTGCTATTCAGCAAGGCCGGTCCAAGACCTTTTTCTGCCTGAAGCCAATGACAAGATGGTGCCTCCCCTCCTCCTTAAATGTACAGAAGCCTATCAGGCTGGAAGTTAAATCTTACTTCGAAACAGGACACAGGGCATTGTCCTCTGCCCAGGGGTGCCAACTTGAATAAAATAAAAATATATGGGGAGCGGTGGAGTAAGGTAATCCTTACTCCACATAATAACCCCACCCCACATAATCAGCCACAAGATTCAGTATGTTCTTGTTGTTTTTTAGTCGTTTAGTCGTGTTGACTCTTCATGACCCCATGGACCAGAGCACGCCAGGCACTCCTGTCTTCCACTGCCTCCCGCAGTTTGGTCAAACTCATGCTGGTAGCTTCGAGAACACCGTCCAACCATCTAGTCCTCTGTCGTCCCCTTCTCCTTGTGCCCTCCATCTTTCCCAACATCAGGGCCTTTTCCAGGGAGTCTTCTCTTCTCATGAGGTGGCCAAAGTATTGGAGCCTCAGCTTCAGGATCTGTCCTTCCAGTGAGCATTCAGGGCTGATTTCCTTCAGAATGGATAGGTTTGATCTTCCTGCAGTCCATGGGACTCTCAAGAGTCTCCTCCAGCACCATAATTCAAAAGCATCAATTCTTTGGCGATCAGCCTTCTTTATGGTCCAGCTCTCACTTCCATACATCACTACTGGGAAAACTATAGTTTAACTATACGGACCTTTGTCGGCAAGGTGATGTCTGCTTTTTAAGATGCTGTCTAGGTTTGTCCTTGCTTTTCTCCCAAGAAGTAGGCGTCTTTTAATTTCGTGACTGCTGTCACCGTCTGCAGTGATCATGGAGCCCAAGAAAGTAAAATCTCTCACTACCTCCATTTCTTCCCCTTCTGTTTGCCAGGAGGTGATGGGACCAGTGGCCATGATCTTAGTTTTCAGTATACACACACCATTTGAATGGCAATGCCTCTTAACTTTGTGGCAGGGTGGGTGGCCCCCTCAAATATTTTATTGGGTGTCTGTGAAGAGACCTCAGCCCCTAGGAGTTGGCTCCTATGCCTCTGAGGGCAGCAGGATAGCTCGGAGGGGGGTGGGCAGAGCAGGCAAAGTGACACAACAATGCTCTCTGCTCTGTATCTTTCATCATCTGCCGCCTGAGGCGGCTGCCTCGCTCTATCTCATCATAGGGCCGGCCCTGGCAGTCAGTGTAGGCGATGCTGAACTAGATAGACCGATGGTTTGACTCAGTATAAGGCCACTTCCTACGTTCCCTATTCCCAATAACCGCTGCCATTGGTGGAATGATGCGTTGGCTAGCTGGACCATAAAGAAGGCTGATTGCCGAAGAATAGATGCTTTTGAATTATGGTGCTGGAGGAGACTCTTGAGACTCCCATGGACTGCAAGAAGATCAAACCTATCCATTCTGAAGGAATTCAGCCCTGAGTGCTCACTGGAAGGACAGATCATGAAGCTGAGGCTCCAATACTTTGGCCACCTCATGAGAAGAGAAGACTCCCTGGAATAGACCCTGATGTTGGGAAAGATGGAGGACACAAGGAGAAGGGGACGACAGAGGACGAGATGGTTGGACAGTGTTCTCAAAGCTACCAGCATGAGTCTGACCAAACTGTGGGAGGCAGGGAAAGACAGGAGTGCCTGGCGTGCTCTGGTCCAGGGGGTCACGAAGAGTCGGACACGACTAAACGACTAAACAACAACCAGGCCAGTCCTACCCTGGCGGACCCTCCCTTCTCTGAACCAGCGAGTCCTGGATCCCTGGCAACGAAGAGAAAGGCGCTAAGCCCATCCCACCTCCTGCCCGGGTCCCAAATGCTTCTTAAATTGAACATGGCACATCAGAGATGCTTCTTTCCCATCCAGGCACTAAGTGGATGCTGGGGAGCAGACGGTCTGATCTTGTGTGCTACGTCCTGAGCTGCTCTGTCTCGAGCAAGAAATTAGACAATAATGTGGTGAGCTGGTGGGAAGGCAAGAAGGCTCTCCAGCAAGGCGAGAAGGAGAGAGACTACAGCATCTTCAAAGGTCACAGGGCATCTCAGCTCCACATTTGCTTGAGGGAAGGGAAGGAGACCAAAGAGAGAAGACTGAAGTGCAGCTTTGCTGAGAAGCAGGAGATCACCTTCCGTTTGACGGGGAGGGAACAGGATTCGTGCGGCTGCTGCGGTTGGCTGGCCTCTCCTCCAGGTAAGGGGCTTTCTAGGTATTTGGGCTACTTTGCATGGAATCTGCTCTCTAGGGAGGGGTAGCTAAAGTTCTGAGATATTTATGACTGTGTGCATATTTTTGAAAGGGCTGTGGAATCATCAACCGAGGGGAGGGAAACACAGAGCCTCATTTCACGCTAGTTTGAAAACACACCTAAGTCTGTGTACAGACAACACAGAAAGTAGCTGCTGCTTTAGGCGATGTTATCGCACAAAGGTGCGTACAGTCGCAAACCGCTGTGTACAAAAGCGCCCTGTGAAGAAATTACTCCTGTGTGTTTCAAAGCCTACATGCCTGCACCGCTGTAGATTGCAATACTGTATGTTATTGTTGCAGTAACAGCGGGTGGCGCTGTGGTCTAAACCACTGAGCCTCTTGGGCTTGCCGATCAGAAGGTCGGCGGTTTGAATCTGCGTGATGGGGTGAGCACCCGTTGCTCGGTCCCTGCTCCTGCCAACCTAGCAGTTCAAAAGCAGTGCAAGTAGATAAATAGGTACCACTGCAGCGGGAAGGTAAATGGTGTTTCTGTGCACTCTGGCTTCCGTCACGGTGTCTCGTTGCACCAGAAGTGGTTTACTCATGCTGGCCACATGACCCAGAAAGCTGTGTGTGGACAAACACCAGCTCCCTAGGGCTGAAAGTGAGATGAGAACCGCAACCCCATAGTCGCCTTTGACTGGACTTGACCATCCAGACATCCTTTACCTTTTACCTTTATTGGTGCAATAATAGGCCGCTTGCACATCTTACATTTAAAGCAGATTTCCACACACCCCAGAGAATGTTGGGAACTGTAGTTTTTTAAGGGTGCTGAGAAATACAGCTTTGTGAGGGGTAAACTACTGTTCGCAGGATTCTTGGGGTAGGAATGTGCTTTAAATATAGGTGACTCTCAACTTGGGCGGGGATTGCGTTCCGGGGTTACGATATGATATGATACAATATCTTTGTTGTCGTTGTCCCATACAGAACAATGAAATTTTAAAAATCTACATAAAACGTTCAAAACCCCCTAAAAACTCTGAAACCCCATTTTAAAATACAATATACTATAGAGACTCCTTATGCTGCGTTTAGAACCAGAATTGCATCTGCGTAGAAACTGTTTCTCAGGCGGCTAGTCCTGGTCTTTATAACCCTGTACCTTCTTCCAGAAGGCAGAAGCTGAAAGAGATCATTTCCGGGGTGCGTACTATCCTGCGCTATCTCTGCAGCTTTCTTATGGCACCTGACAGCATAGATTTGATCCAAGGTGGGAAGAGTGCACCCAATTATTCTCTCTGCAGTCTTTACAACCCTGGACAGCATTGTTTTTCCCCTGGCCGTGCAGCTCCCAAACCACACACAGAGACCATAAGCTAATACACTCTCCACAGTACAATGGTAAAATGCCATCAACAGGTCCTTTGAGACATTGTTTTTCTGGAGGATTCCGGAGGTTAGCATGTAAAGCAAAAATTGTTTGTATTCAGTGGTGGGTGGGATTGCAAAGGTCTTTTCCCCTGACGCTCACTCACTTTCTGAACCCTTTTACTTTTTATTTTTTTGCCAAGTGCATGAAGCTGCATGTGCACAAGTTAAATGTGCATAAGTTGCAAGTTATCTTGCATTCGGTTAGATTTATTCCAGACCATCCACACATAATTCTGCTTTGTTAGTTCTGCAGTGTTCTGCTAGTAGCGTTACTTATGGTGCCATTGCCATCTAGAGGTGCACTTTTGAATTACAGCACAACAAAACGGGACAAGACAAAACCAAACCTCTGGAATGTTCGTGATATGAAAAGTTAATGGGATTTTATCAGGAAAGTGCGTGGAACATGCAACCAACTGGAAACAGCCGTGTGTCTGTCCCAAAACCTTTGCAGGTGCAAGCTGTAGTGAGAGCAGGATAATATAGAACTACTTCAAAACTACCATGAGCACAAATCACCATTAATGCACAATAAAAAAGACATCTAGATGCAATGCTTGAATAGTGTCCCCCACTAATGCATCAGCTGGTCAACACTGTATTGTTTAATAGTACTGGTATTCTGGAAAGGATCCCGTAGTTCAGTAGCAGAGCACCTGCTTTGCATGCAGAAGGTCCCAGGTTTAGTCACCAGATAGGAATAGGACTGTCCCCTGCCTGAAACCTGCTGCTGCCAGCCAGTGTAGACAGTACTAAGCTAAGTGGACCAATGATCTAACTTGGTGTAAGGTAAGGTTACCAGATTTTTTTTCAATGAATCCGGGGACACTTTCATTCATTCATTCATTAATTACTACACATTCGGGGCGTTGATGCTGCAGCGATAGCGGTGGCAGAGGGGTGGCCTCCGCCTTGACCTCAACTACCACGTTTCCCCTTCCTCCGAGGCTTCTATCTCCTTTCTCCAGGAGCCTGGGCAGCCCCAGGCTCTTTGATGGTGATGGTGGTGGTGGTGGGGAAGCGGTTCATGGTGGGTCAGGCATGGAAGGTGGAGGAGTGCGGTGAGACTCAAGAAGCACGATGCCTCCCTTCCCATCAAAGCAGCCCCAATCCCATTCCTGCTTGCATGCAAGCAGGAGGGGGGCGGGAATCCCTCAGCTGAGAAGGGAGGCTTTACACTGCCTTTCAGAGCAGTCCCATCCCAGCTCCTACTTGCATGCCAGCAGGAGGGAGTGGGGAAGGCAGTGCAATGCCTCCCTTCCCATCAGAGCAGCCCCAATCCTATTCCTACTTGCGTGCAAGCAGGAGGGGGCAGGGAGCCCTCAGCCGGGAAGGGAAGCTTCCCGTTGCCTAACTGAGAGATCCCTGCCCCCTCCTGCTCGCACGCAAGCTCTGATAGGCAGCGTGAAGCCTGCCTTCACAGCTGAGAGATCTCCGCTCCGTTCCTGCTTGCATGCAAGTAGGAGTTGGGAGGCTGCTCGGATAGGCGGCATGAAGCGTCCCTTCATAGCTCAGTTGCTGGGGTCAGGGAAGGTGGAGGCAGCCCGGAAGCTGCATCTTCGAGCCCCTACACCACCATCATATGGGGACATCTGAGCAGCTCCTGAAGCCAGCTAGAGCCAACTGCTCCGGGCTGCTGAGACTGCTGCTGCTGCGTTTCCTGGGGACATTAGATGAAATCCGGGGACATTCCGGGGATGGAATTTGTCTGGGGACTTATCTGCAAATCCGGGGACTGTCCCCGGGAAACGGGGACGTCTGGTAACCCTAGTGTAAGGCAGCTTCCTATGCTGTTCCCTGCTCAATGTCATATACTGGCTGGGCAAAGAGGATTGATGGGAGGAATCAGCTGGGGAACCCCCAAGGGAACCCCCTGGGGGAAAAGGCTCAGAGCCAGAGTGTCAGGGAAAGCAGAGGATTGGGGAATGCATGTTCAGGCAGATCAGCTTCCCTCAAAAGAGGAGCTGGGGGGGGGGAGAGAGACTTACCACCCCTTGTTTCCAGCAGTCTCAGAAGCACAGACACAGAGCAGATTAGACAGGAGCTGCCTAGCTACGAGATAGTGACAAAAGAAAAAGAAGGGAGGGTACAGATAGCAGAGACATTATTCGAGACTGTGCAGGACCCTCCCTCTCCACGAACTAGGAGATCCGAATGTATTAGAGAACAAAGAGTGCAGAGAGGAGGAGGAGGAACTTCCTGTTGGTGAACAGGATGTTGCCGAAGATGGAAGGGGGAAGAATTGGAGTAGCCAGCTGCTCTCCTTGTGGAGGGAAGTGGATTTTTGCTTGCTGCCTGATGCCTGAATAGAAAGGACTGTAGAATATAAACTGCTCATTAATTCTTATCTGTGAAGTTACCAAAGGCTTGGTGGTGGGACAACGATGAGCAGTTAGAAGGGGAAAACTAGGAGGCGGAGGTGTGGGAAGCTGAAAAGGTAACAGGATTTAGTGAGCAGGGAGAGTCTGTAGCAGAGAGCAGCCCAGAATCAGGGGCAGAAGCGGAGGCTGGAGAGGAAGGGGGCAGAGAGGCAGAGTGGTGAAGAAGCCAAGCAATTTCCCCCTCCTGCTGTGACAAGCTCGTCTTCCCCCTGGTCTCTCAGGACCAGAAGAGGCATGAAGTGGGAAGAACAACAAGAGAGAAGATGAAGGAGCCGCAGGTTGTTGGGGAAGGACCCGGGAGAGGAGCTGTAGAGAGCGGTGGGAAGGTGGGGACATTCACTCCCTACTGGGAAGAGTTGCTGTGATCCCAAGGCCTGCACTGTTCTGGTTTCTTTGAATAAAGAGTTAACTTCTAAGGCACTGGGCATTTTATCGCTGACCTGATCCTGACACTCTAGTACAGTGGTACCTCGGGTTAAGAACTTAATTCGTTCTGGAGGTCCGTTCTTAACCTGAAACTAATCTTAACCTGAGGTACCACTTTAGCTAATGGGGCCTCCTGCTGCCACTGTGCAATTTCTGTTCTCATCCTGAAGCAAAGTTCTTAACCCGAGGGACTATTTTTGGGTTAGCGGAGTCTGTAACCTGAAGCGTCTGTAACCTGAGGTATCACTGTACCAACATTTTGGGAATCAAAAGGTTGGAGACCTTCTCTGGTGCACTGTGGGGGAGAAGCTGGAGCCAGGATTTCACGGTCTTGTTCTCTCCTGTAGGAAAAGTGAAAGGTTGCTTAAGGCCTCCATGTCCAGAAAGTGAAGGAAATGGGGGCACCTGGATCCCGCTGGCTGTTTGTGTCACGCTGCAGTCTCTAATCATATTCGTGCTGGGAGTGCTGCTATGGAGAAGCTGTCGGTAAGTGGAGAATTGTCCTGACCAGGCTTGTGAGCATCAAGAGGAAGGGAAGAAGGGAAGACCTTGGATTGAGGTCACAGGGAGTTGTTGTTGGTCAGAAAAGATGGTACAGAGCCAGGAAACCAAGCGGGGCTGGTTTCAAAGAGTCCTCGTTGCATTCAGTACAAACGAAACTTTTCCTGAGCTGCATTAAGTCCTGTAGAACCAGTTCTGCTCATTCCCAACACAGTCGGTTTGAGCCAGGAAAAGTCAGCTGCGGAGAGTGGCTACTGGCCAGCACCTGGGACATCACCACCTCTGCAAAGCGTTTGGTGGCATTTGTGTGTTTTGAGTGCACAGGTGAAGAATGGGTGTGTAAACAGGTAAGTGTCCTCGTGTTGGTTTATTAACGGTAATTTTTTCAAAAAAAGGCAGATAGTTGGTCTGAAGGACCCAGCGAGGAGCAAGATGGCGAGCTGACCCAGGGAACTTGCATGAAATGTAAGAAAGAAAAGGATAGATAAAAAAAGAGAAACTGTCACATCAAATCTCTGTGGCTACCACGTTTGGAAAAAGCGTATATGGGTCTGATCACAGCATCTCAAAAAGCGAATTGCAGAGTTGGGAAAGGTGCAGAAAAAGCCAGACAGAGTGATCCGGGGCTGAAGCAGTTCTTCTAGGAGGAAAAGGCACAAATGTTGCTCCTATTCAGTGGTAGGCAGGGCTGGAGGCAAAAATGGGCAGCTCAAGAAATGTACATTTTACCACAGTAGGCTACTGATGTACTCACCCCCGCACTCCACTGTGGCTTCCATTGAAAGAGGGAAGAGGCCTCACCCTAGTTCAAGGGAACATCCCAGCCACTTGGGGTTCGAATCAGGACTGGTGAAGGGGTGGCAGCCTAGGGAGAGTGCTGAGGGCCACACAGAAAGGCCTGCAACCAGCTTCTGGGCTACAGCTTTCCAGCGCCTATTGTACACCAGACACAGGTCACTTCAACCCACACCCTGCACTTAACACACATTTATTTATTTTTGTTAAAAAACATTAATTAATTTTCAGTTACAAAAAATCCATTATGTGCCATATTATATTAATGCCAAACAGCAATACCAATTCAATTACAAATCAATCTCATAGCCAATTATAAATTTTGTGTGGCTTCCCACGTGCTGTACGTCAAGGTCAGATTCCCTTTAAATCTGCCTCCAGACTATTGCTCAGACCAAATACAATCCATTATTGATAAAAACCCTTATACCACAGCTACAATGATTAACTTCAATTCACATTACAGATAGGTAGCCGTGTTGGTCTGCCATAGTCAAAACAAAAAAAATTCCTTCCAGTAGCACCTTAAAGACCAACTAAGTCAGTTCTTGGTATGAGCTTTCGTGTGCATGCACACTGGTGTATCTGAAGAAGTGTGCATGCACACGAAAGCTCATACCAAGAACTGACTTAGTTGGTCTTTAAGGTGCTACTGGAAGGAATTTTTTTTGTTTTTTCAATTCACATTAACACATATAGTAGTTTGTAAGTTCGCAAGTGAAGTTCTCCCTGTGTGAGGTTTCAATTTCCATCAACTGTTCCTTTAATTCTTCATCAAATACTATGTCCATAGTAATTATTCCTGATTTCTTTTGTGCCTTACGGCTCTGTTGAGTTAGTCTGGAGAGGTCCCCCCCCTTTGTTCTCAACTCTTCTGATGCAGCTGTAAATTTCCACTTTCGATTTCAAGTGGGGAGACATTTAAACCGTGTGAGGATCCTGCACGCTGTTAAGGATGTTAGCTCTGTGATCTATCAATCCATTTATTTATTCCCCACCCTTCCTTCACCCTAGGTCCCCAGAGCAGGCTACAGCATTAAAGCACAATATTAAAAAAAACATTTTGAACAACTTACAGCCATCAAAATTGCTTGCCATTTACAGCTACGAATTCGTTGGGAGGAGTCCCTAAAGTGGTATACAGTGGTACCTCAGGTTAAGAACTTAATTCGTTCAGGAGGTCCGTTCTTAACCTGAAACTGTTCTTCACCTGAAGCACCACTTTAGCTAATGGGGCCTCCTGCTGCCGCCGCGCAATTTCTGTTCTCATCCTGAGGTAAAGTTCTTAACCCGAGGTACTATTTCTGGGTTAGTGGAGTCTGTAACCTGAAGAGTCTGTAACTCGAGGTACCACTGTAAATGTGTTTTTAATGTACAGCGAGCATGAGACCTATGTGACTGTTAGGATTTTTATCTATCTGAGCTGCTCCAGCGAGTGGTACTTTTGTACAGTGGTACCTCTGGATGCGAACAGGATCCGTTCTGGAGCCCCATTCGCATCCTGAAATGAACGCAACCTGCATCTGCGCATCTGTGGGTCGCGATTTGCCGCTTCTGTGCATGCGCGCGACACCATTTTGAGCATCTTCCCATGCGCAAGTGGCGAAACCCAGCAGTAGCGCGTTCCGTTACTTAGGGGTTGCTGCGGAGCACAATCTGAAAATGCTCAACCCAAAGTGACTTCAACCCAAGGTATGACTGTACTATGTTTTGTGTAGATCATGTGAGTGTCTGAGTGAATGTGAGACAGGAAGTCTGAGTACTGTTGGAAGTTGCCCTGCTGGCCAGTGGGTGACACCGGACAGCACCCTTGCATTTCTGCTTTCCTTTTGAGTCAATCTTTCCCATCTCTCCTTGCAGCCAGAAGCATCCATCCCACCTTGAGCAGCTCAGGAAAGGTACGTTCCCTGGCTTCTGTGCCTACGTTCAGGGATGTTTTGACATCTGAAGGCAGGGAAGTTTTAAATGTTTGATGTTTTATTGTGCTTTTGTTTTTAATTCTTTATTGAAAAGTAAAAAAGTGCAAAAATTACAAGTGCGCAGAGTAAGACACAAACAAGAAGCAGCAGCAAGAAATAGTACCCATTTGGAAAACAAAACAAAACAGAAAAAAAGACATTGTGTGGTCATTACAATATGCTATTTTGGTTATAGTGTTTGTAATATTTTGTTCAGGAGCCTGCAGAGCGGCTGGGACAACCCAATCAGATGGCTGGCATATACCGTACTTTTCTGTGTATAAGACAAGGTGTTTCTTTTAATTAAAAAATAATGTTAAGAATTGGGGGTCGTCTTATACACAGATAGTGCATAGGGTGTGTGTGTGATTTGTTGCTGCTGCAAACCGGAGATTGGCAGCGGCTACTGGCCGTGTGACTAGTGGTTGTGGCAAGGGCTGTTGTTGATTGGCCGTCGCCGCAGCAATTGGGTGGGCGATTGGCCAGCGAGGGGGCAGACGATAGGTGGCTTTTGCGACGTGTGCTAGTGCCAGCATATGTCAGTCAGGTGAGCGATTTTTGGCAGTCCCCCCCCAAAAAAGCTCCAGAATGTCTGGGCCACCCAGCGTAAAAAAAGCTTAATTTGGAGTCCCCCCAAAATAGTCTTGTATATGGGGGCGTGTTATACACGAAAAAATACAGTAAACATTATTATTATTATTATTATTATTATTATTATTATTATTATTATTAGTGGAAAGTGCAAAGGAAAGTGTGGCTGGTAATGCAGCTGGAGCAAGGAATTCTGGTTTGGCTAGGGGAGAGTTCTAGTGAGTTGGAGCAGGGAGGGTTGTGGATTGACCCTCACAGTACGAGGCCTGCTTATCTTCAGCCTAATTGCGTCTTGGCACGGACATCAAAAGCCCTCTCGTTTCGGCCGGGTTGCTTCACATACCTCTGTCTCTGCCGGATCGGAGTGCAGCCATGAGCAGCCTTACGATCGTGTAAGCGCCGTGGATCTGGGCCCATAACCCTGTTGTTGGGATGCTGCCAGGAGACAGGGGCAATTGGCAGGCCCCCAGCTCGCTCCAGCCACCGGCCGGCAGCCGGGCGAAACTCCGGTTCTCAGAACAGCATCAAAACTGCGACTCAAGCCTCAGAAACCTTGAGAGACTGAGCACGCAAGCCAGCAGAGATAAGAACTCTTTGCAGCAGAAGTAGCGGACAGAGACATGTGTAAGCATATTTACAGCATTTATTCAGCAGCAGGACAAAGGAAAAGCATGTCTTCTTCCCTCCGTGTCCAAGCAAAACAGCAGCATTGCAAAAGCAATATACAGGTTACCTCAGGTTAAGTACTTAATTCGTTCTGGAGGTCCATTCTTAACTTGAAACTGTTCTTAACCTGAAACACCACTTTAGCTAATGGGGCCTCCTCCTTCTGCTGCACCGCCGGAGCACGATTTCTGTTCTCATTCTGAAGCAAAGTTCTTAACCCGAGGCACTATTTCTGGGTTAGTGGAGTCTGTAACCTGAAGCGTGTGTAACCTGAAGCGTATGTAACCCAAGGTACCACTGTACAACTGATGTTCCCAGCAGATTGTGCTGGAAGTAAACAGACATGTGACATACAACAGCTCCACATATCTGTTCCTCTTAAGGCGGAACGGAACATTAATATCCTAACAGTCCAATGGTAGGATAGGAGACAGAGGAATTTTAGACTCTGGGTTGTGTAGGGGGCTCTTTCGATGAACATGCTTATTGTTTCACTCATTTCGAAATGTGGTATGCCAGCCAAATCCCAGTGTTCGTTGAGTCGAAGATCGTGGCTTCATTCCTTTGCGTCTGCAGGTAGGACTGGCAGAGACTGCGTGCCTGAAACCCTGTAGAGGAACTGCAGGTCAGGGTAGGTAGGCAGTCTTGAGCTACATGGACCAAATTGTCTGACTCAGTATAAGGCGGTTTCCCACGCTCCACTGCTACATGCGGGAGTCCTCCTGCTTCTTCTGCTAAAGAGTGGGGGGAAAAGAAGTATTGGGTGCCATAATTTTGTGATCCAATAGGTGGGAGTGTTTGGCAAGTCAGACCGACTATGCACAAATAATGATGAGGTGGTAAAATTGTCCCTGCACTGTGCTGTGTGCCAGATTGCAGATAGGGTCAGGCATAAATAAATAAATCACAGCACATACAGAACTAAAAATAGTGAGGGGTTATCCTAGAAACTGTTTTCCTCAGGTTTGTTTATTTTTTAAGTGAGAGAGCGTCCAGCTACGCATTCCCCAACCTCCCTCTGAAGTGGCCCAGCCCTGTCCAGGAACTGCAATCTGCTTTCTGTGTGAACTAGACTCAAGCATAGGTAAAGATAAAGGGACCCCTGACTGTTAGGTCCAGTCACAGATGACTCTAGGGTTGCGGCGCTCATCTCGCTTTACTGGCCGAGGGAGCCGGCGTACAGCTTCCGGGTCATGTGGCCAGCAGGACTAAGCCACTTCTGGTGAAACCAGAGCAGCACACGGAAACGCCATTTACCTTCCCGCTGGAGCGGTACCTATTTATCTACTTGCACTTTGACGTGCTTTCAAACTGCTAGGTTGGCAGGAGCAGGGACTGAACAATGGGAGCTCACCCTGTCGTGGGGATTCGAACCACTGACCTTCTGATTGGCAAGTCCTATGCTCTGTGGTTTAACCCACAGCGCCACCCGCGTCCCTAGACTCAAGCATACGTCATACTTTTCAAGCACATAGCTTCTTCCCACAAAGAATCCCGGGAACTGTAATTTGTCAAGAGTACTGAGATTTGTAGCTTGGAGGTGGGAACTAAACAGTTCCGAGGATTCTTTGGGGGAAGTCATGCAGTTTGAATACGTGGTGTGGATCTGCATGCCTGGGGTAGGATAATAGTTTATTGTTTCTGTGTCTGCCTGTGAGCCACACTACGTGTTTTGTTAGAGGGTTTTTGAGAGCAGAAATGTTTTAGTTCCCTTGTCTCTGTGAGTTCTGCAATTCCATCACACAGTGGATGTGAAATTTGTGATCAGAATTCAGCAGAGAGAAACATCAGAGAAACACTTTCTTTTTCTTTTCAAAACAGAAGCAAATAAAAGTTGATTATCCCTCCCCCAAATTCTGAGCAGAATACAGTGGTACCTCAGGTTAAGAACTTAATTTGTTCCGGGAGTCCATTCTTAACCTGAAACTGTTCTTAACCTGAGGTACCACTTTAGTTAATGGGGCCTCCTGCCGCCGCTGCATGATTTCTGTTCTCATCCTGATGCAAAGTTCTTAACCCGGGGTACTATTTCTGAGTTAGCGGAGTCTGTAACCTGAAGCATCTGTAACCTGAAGCGTCTGTAACCCGAGGTACCACTGTAATGCAGTTTGCAAACTAAGCAAACACAACCAATTGCATAATTGATTCAGGCTGTGGCAAACACCCCTTGTTTTGATATAATTACCTTGTGCGGGATTTTGATTGTGAAGCCCAGCGCGTACACAGGTGAAAAACAGAATGATTCATCCCTCTGTCATTTCACAGATGTTTCCAAGTCGGACGGCACATCACAAGTCTATGTGAATGTCAGGACCTGATGAGAGATGCCTGCTGTGGCGAGAGTCAGCGAATCCTGGACCACACCCAGTGGAGCTTGTATGCTGTTATGACCCTCCGGCATTAACTTTTTCCAGGCATCTGATTTTATCTGTCCTTCCAGGGAAGACTTTCCACCTTGCCAAACCTTCCCTAGATTTCTCGTAGGTGGAAGGATCAGGCACAGAAAGCAATTTTCCCTGCAAGCAATCTTATTATCTGTGTCCGTTTTTCATTTAAAGCAGTTTCCTGCCTGGTCTCATGTTGAATATTTGGGGAGGCCATCCTTTCAGCATCAGGATTTCGGGAGCGGTTGTACTGTTAACAGTTAGGGCGTAGCCACTTATCTTTTGCCTTGCTCCTTCCATACACAGGTGTGCACTTTGAAGGTCTGTATCCGAGCTCCCCTTATTCCTTTTTGCTCAATGAAAACCTGCTATTTACTGTTGAATCAGAGCAAACTGTAATCCGCGGAAAACTAGAAATTGCCATTGTTGTGCTTCAGCTTTAAAAAGCAGGTTTTCGTGGGGAAAGCTCCTGGGGGGTGGAGCTCAGACACAGAGGTTTAAAAATGCCTGGGAAAAAACAGGGTGGGGGGAGGAAAGTGTGGAAAGGCACACTGCTTATGCATGGTGTAGTGGTTAAGAGCAGTAGATTCGTAATCTGGTGAACCGGGTTTGCGTTTCCGCTCCTCCACATGCAGCTGCTGGGTGACCTTGGGCTAGTCATACTTCTCTGAAGTCTCTCAGCCCCACTCACCTCACAGAGTGTTTGTTGTGGGGGAGGAAGGGAAAGAAGATTGTGAGCCGCTTTGAGACTCCTTAAGGGGAGTGAAAGGTGGGATATCAAGTCCAAACTCCTCCTCCTCCTCCTCCTCTTCTTTTTCTTCTTCTTCCAGCAATGTTCCACTGCCACTAAACATTTCACCAGCAGAAAAGGTGCACTGCTAAGTGGTTTTAACTTACCTTGGATATAATCTTATATGTCAGCATGTGAAGTTTTTATATATATATATTCTTTATTGAAAAATAAAAAGTATGAAATTACAAGTGCACAGAATAAGATAAGACACAAATATGAAGAAGAAACAAGAAATAGTACCCATGTTGAAAATGAAAGAGAACAAGCAAATGGAGAGATATTGTGTGCATTACAAAAAAGGGGAGAAATTTGTTATTGTAGTTAACCGGACCTTAATCTAATACGGTATTTATAAAAATGAATTCCAAAAAATGTTAAATTTGTCCATGGCAAGTTTATGTTTCTACACAAAGTTTATACATGTCTTCAGTCATTAAAGGGAGCTGCATTTTTATTTTTCTGGTTCATCAACGTGTGGAGCTTTTCAGAGCACGGTCATGAGCATCACCGCTTGACAATAAGGACCAGCCGAGCAGCTGTTAAAGGCACAGAAGCTGGGGTCGTGGAAGAAGTTGGCAGCTTTCTTTTTTTTTCTTTTTGAATTTTTTTTATTTTCAATGCAGAATCATAACAAAAATTACAAACATTGAATCCAGAATAATACTATACAGACAAAAATCCCGGGAACATATAGAAAAAACCAGAAAAGAAAAAGGAAAAAAAAGCAAAGGAAACAAAACTAAACTAAACAAAAACAAAAAAGCACACGTCTACAGAACAAAACCATATAATTACGTACATAAACACAAATTGACTTCCTTCCTTTGTTCTAAGACCTCAAAAAATTTACTCTTACTGTATTGTTGTGTCTAATTATATTACTTCCATCTTTGTGCTTTTTTTACACCATTTTTCTTATTCTTTAACCCTGTAAAGCATCATTCATTACATGCCAATATACTAACTCCAGAACAATGTTTTTTCATATACTCTTTAGCACAATCCCATTCTTTTAATAATTTCTGGTCCGATTGTCCCCTTACGTAAGCTGTGAGTCTTGCCAGATTTATGTATTCACAAAATTTAATTTGCCAATCTTTCACTGATGGAATTTTTCTGCCTTTCCAGTTTTTAGCTATAAGCATCCTGGCAGCTGTTGTTGCATAAAGGAATACTTTCCTTTGATTTTCAGGGATATCATTTGTAATTAAACCTAAAAGGAATGCCTCCATTTTTTTTACTAAAAGATATTTTAAACATCTTTTTGAGTTCTTCATAGATTTCATTCCAGAATTGTTTAATAGGTCGGCATTCCCACCACATGTGAAACATTGTTCCTATTTCTTTTTTACATCTCCAACAGGTATTAGATTTTAATTTGTAAATTTTAGCCAATTTTACCGGAGTTAAGTACCATTGGTACACCATTTTCATAAAATTTTCTCTTATTGTATAACATGCCGTGAATTTAATGTCTTATTTCCATAATTTCTCCCATTGGTCCAGCCGAATTACATATCCTATATCACATGCCCGTTTAATCATAACTTCTTTTACTTCTTCATCCTTTAATTCCCATTCTAATAATAAATTATACATTTTGGATATATATATTTTTGAGTTTTGTAATTATACTTTTTGTAATTTTGATTCTTCTTTTTCAAATCCTATTACTTTATCCTGGTTGAATATTTGTGCAATTTGGTGATATTGTAACCATGTGGTACAGTATTGGGTCACGTCATCGTATGGTCTTATTTATTTATTTATTTAAATATTTATTTTGGTTTTATATAATGAAACAAATATTACAGTCTTAACAAAACATCAGAAAACAACAGAGAAATACAATGAAAGCAACATAAAAAACACCGTATAAAAACATATAACAGAAAAAATAAAGAATAAAACAAAAATTAAAGAAAAATTAGTTTTTTGATTCTTATCCTTCTAACCCGCTTTCTTGACTTCCTCACATCTCCCTTTCCTGCGTTCCCCTTTACTCAATCAGATTTAGCAGCTCCTTACCCTTTTTCAAATCTTAATCAATATTATACATTCCAACCTATTATGTCTTCTATTTCCTCTTTCTCTTTAATACAATCTTGGAAATTCTTTATAACTTAATCCCTTATATCCTTTGTTTAGTTTTGACATAATTTTACTCTGGTCTTACCCTTTTTTTTCCTTAAAACATTTTTACATATTTATTTTTACTATGTCACTGATGCCATATTATCTTTATATCCAACATCATTTTAACATTCAAACATTTTACAATGTTTTTGGAGATATTCTTTAAACTTCTTCCAATCCTCTTCCACCGACTCTTCTCCCAGGTCTCGGATTCTGCCAGTCATTTCTGCCAATTCCATATAGTCTATTACTTGCACCTGCCATTCTTCCAGGGTGGGCAAATCTTGTGTCTTCCAATACTTTGCGATGAGTATTCTTGCTGCGGTTGTTACATACATAAAAAGTGTTCTATCTTTCTTTGGCACCATTTGGCCGACAATGCCCAGAAGGAAGGCCTCTGGTTTCTTAGGAAAGGTATATTTAAATACCTTTTTTAGTTCATTATAAATCATTTCCCAGAAAGCCTTAACCTTTGGGCATGTCCACCAAAGGTGAAAGAATGTTCCTTCAGTTTCCTTACATTTCCAACACTTGTTATCAGGCAGGTGATAAATTTTTGCAAGCTTGACTGGGGTCATGTACCACCTATAGATCATTTTCATAATATTTTCTCTTAAGGCATTACATGCCGTAAACTTCATGTCGGTGGTCCACAACTTTTCCCAGTCTGCAAACATAATGTTATAACCAATGTCCTGTGCCCATTTAATCATAGCTGATTTAACTGTTTCATCCTGAGTATTCCATTTTCAACAGCAAGTTGTACATTCTTGAGAGTATCTTAGTTTTAGGTTCTAACAATTCTGTTTCTAATTTCGATTTTTCCACCTGGAAGCCTATTTTTTTATCCACGTTAAAGGCCTCCCTAATTTGAAAATAGTGTAACCAATCTCGCACTTTATCTTTTAGTTTCTCAAAACTCTGCAGTTTCAATGTGTCTCGGTCTTGTTCTAGTATCTCCCAATATTTCGGCCCGTATGGTCTTATTTTTAATTGGCCCTGTTCTTCCTTTAGGAGCTTCTGGTAAGTTGCCATTCTTCCTATAGTATTTTTCTTTTTAACCGATATTACTTCTAGCGGTGAGACCCACCATGGGGTTTTTGGTTCCAACAACCTTCTATGTCTCACCCAGACCTTGTATAGTGCATTTCTAATTACGTGGCTTAGAAATTCTTTATGGACTGCCACTTTGTTATAAATTAGATAGGCATGCCAACCATATCTGTTGTTCCATCCCTCCAAATCCAAAATGTCACTGTTATCCAATTTGATCCAATCCTTGATCCAAGTAAAGCATGCTGCATCGTAATATAGTCTCAGGTCTGGGAGTCCAAAACCTCCCCCCTCTTTTATGTCGGATAATAATTTATATTTGATCCGTGGCTTTTTGCCTTGCCATATAAACTTTGTTAGGTCCGTTTTCCATTTTTTTAAAACAATCATCTTTACCTATTATGGGAATCATTTGAAAAGGGAACAGAAGTTTTGGTAAGATATTCATTTTAATAGCTGAAATTCTACCCCAGAGTGTTAATTTCAATCTTGTCCAAGTTTCCATTTCTCTTTTTGTTTCTTCCCAATTTTTTTTATAATTATCTTCAAACAAATTTATATTTTTCATTGTTATTTGAATACCTAAATATTTCACTTTTTTTTTACAATTTGTAATCCAAATTTTTCTACCAGTTCCTTTTTCTCTTGATCCCCCATGTTTTTTTACCATTAGTTTCGTTTTTTCTTTATTCAAAGCAAAACCTGATACCCTTCCAAAGTTTTCCATTTTTTCTAGAGCCTTTGCTATGCTTTCAGAAGTTGGCAGCTTTCATGACCCCTGTGTGGAAGGGGAATCCCCCCCACCAGGTGCAGTGTATCCTGGAAAAGTGTGGCAGGGACTTGGGACCGGCGGGGCCGAAAGGCAGAGAGGTCAGTCGCAGGCAAAGGCAGAGCCCAAGACAGGCAAGAGCCAAAAGGTTCTCCATTGAGCCCCCTCATCCCTGCTGAGTTCTGCAAAGGCAACCCTGAGACTAAGGAGCAGAATGAGGAATCATTGTCATTGTCAGGGCCATCTTTAGTATATGCGGTGCCCCAGGGTGCAAAGATCCACTCAGCGCCCCCCAGGTCAAAGTTGCTGAGCTTTTTTTTATGGGTGCGCAAGTCTACGTTGTTGAGCTTTTGAGGGGAGAACAGCTAAAAATGCTAACATGAAAAAATAGAAAGCGGTAGTGCGGTAGTGATAATGCCCGTCTTCTGTTTTTGCGGTCATGCAAAAATGAAGGACACCACTAAGGGACGCAGGTGGCGCTGTGGGTTAAAGCCTCAGCGCCTAGGACTTGACGATCGAAAGGTCGGCGGTTCGAATCCCTGCGGCGGGGTGCGCTCCCGCTGCTCGGTCCCAGCGCCTGCCAACCTAGCAGTTCGAAAGCACCTCCGGGTGCAAGTAGATAAATAGGGACCGCTTACCAGCGGGAAGGTAAACGGCGTTTCCGTGTGCGGCTCTGGCTCGCCAGATGCAGCTTGTCACGCTGGCCACGTGACCCGGAAGTGTCTCCGGACAGCGCTGGCCCCTGGCCTCTTGAGTGAGATGGGCGCACAACCCCAGAGTCTGTCAAGACTGGCCCGTACGGGCAGGGGTACCTTTACCTTTACCTTTACTAAGGGACACCGCCGGATACATTGATTCTGCAGCTCTTCCGCAAAAGACACTGGAAATGATGCTGCTGATGATGATAATTTATTATTTATAACCTGCCCATCTGGCTGGGTTTCCCCAGCCACTCTGGGCGGCTTCCAACATAATATTAAAATACAATAACCTATTAAACATTAAAAGCTTCCCTAAACAGGGCTGTCTTCAGAAGTCTTCTAAAAGTCTGGTAGTTGTTTATTTCCTTGACATCTGATGGGAGGGTGTTCCACAGGGTGGGTGCCACTACCGAGAAGGCCCTCTGCCTGCTTCCCTGTAACTTGGCTTTTCACAGCGAGGGACCGCCAGAAGGCCCTCAGCGCTGGTCCTCAGTGTCCGGGCAGAACGATGGGGGTGGAGACGCTCCTTCAGATATACTGGACCAGTTGTATCAGTTGAACTATATATCTGTATCAGTTGAACTATAATAATGAGACAGGGGGTGGGGTGGGGGGCAGGCCAGTCTGAACGATTTCTCCACCTGCCCTCAACTCTGCAAAAAGAGACTGCTGGAGTAGGTCAGTGTGGTTGGAGAAGCTTAGCCTGGCACATTCCTTTTTTTTGCCGGGGGATTGGCACGGGTGGTCCCAAATGCCTTTGCATAAGTAAAGAAACGGACAGAGGTTCCTTGTGCAAGGTGGCCATTCTTGCTTCCCCCTCCCTTCCCCCCTGCCAGGGTGGGGATGATGCCATCCAGCTGCCTCTGTGTAAAGCTGGCAGAAGCACTGGAGAAGGCGACTTGCTGTCTGCAAGAATCCTACAGCATCGGTGACCCAACACCCTCAACAGAAATCAGACAGAGGAATAGTCAATCATGAGTGTGTTTAGAGCTGTGAACCATATGCTCAACTTTTGTAATGTAGTCTGTCCTGGGCCCGCCTCCCTCCTCGTTTATTCCCCTTGAAAGAGTGCAATCCAAACTCCTCAGAGCCCTTCTGCAAGTTCCTAGATGCCTTTCAAATGCATCTTAGGCAAAGATCGCAAGACGACCTGGCTGGTAGTCAGATTCTTAACCCAGATTTGTAGGCACAGATCATCCTCTAGAATTAAATAGCTTACCAGGGAAATGCTGAAGTCTCCCTTTGGGGCGCCTCAGGGTCAATTTTTTATGGTAGCCCAAATCTCAGTTGTACGGGTGTATGTATGTATCTATTGCTGCAATCTGCTCCGATTGTATATTTTATCTTTATGAATGCTGTTTTTATTGTGTTATGTTATGTGAGGTGGTCTTTGACCGTAATAAATTATCTATCTATCTAATGTAGTCTGTCTGTCTGTCTGTCTGCCTGTCTCAAAACACCAGTAAACTTCAAGGCATTTTATTCAAAGGAAACAGAACCAAGCAAAGGTCTCACTAGTAAATTTCTCAGCACTTGGAGAGTGCTGGGTGTAACCGTTATCACTGCCTCCTCCAAAGTATGCTAGGAATTGCTATTACTCCTTGAAATATTCTTTTGCCCTCCTGCCCAGAACTACAATCGTCAGAGCTCCTAAGGGAGAGGACTTTTTAGGCTGCAGTTGTATACCCGCTTACTTGGGAGTAACTGAACTCAATGGGATTCCTGAGTAGACAGGTATAATGTGACTGTGCTCCTAGTCTGCTAGTTTTAGATATGCTCACAGGATTACAAGAGGAAGCCCATTAAGCTGTGATATATAAACACATCTTCTGCCATTCATCGAAGTAGCCAAGTGTTGGCTCATACATGAGGGCAAACAGGGGAGCGCCCAACCACAGTTCAGTTCCCACTTGCCTGCCTTCTTCCTTGCAATTCACCCAGGGCATGACAATGACCAGGACCATCTTTACTAGGGGGTGCCAGGGGTGTGGGGCACCTGGGCGCTGAATTCTGGGGGGTGCCAGGCACCCGCCTAAGCTCTTAACTATCTACCTCAGGGATGTCCAACCGGTTGAGCGGGATCAACAGGTCGATCCCTGGGTGATCACGATCGCTGGATCATAAGTTTGTTCTGGGTGTAAGCTTTCGTGTGCATGCACACTTCTTCAGATACTCTGCATGCACATTAAAGCTTATACCCAGAACAAACTTAGTTGTTCTCTAAGGTACTACTGGACCATTTTTTAATTTTTTAATTTCTTTCGACTGCGTCAGACCAACACGGCTACCTACCTGAACGTTTCTGAAGTGTAGGTGGGTTCCCACAAGGCAATACGTAGTGATAACAGCAAGAACCTTTATTGAGCTACATAACTGGGAAACAGGGGCAAAGCAACTGCTTATATACATTCCTGAAAGCCTGGGCCACTCCCACTCCAATGTGATTGGCTGTCTAAGCTTCCAAGCTGCGAATCACGGCTCAGAGTTCAAGAGCCAATGGCAGAGGCCCAAATCCTGAAATGTTCTGTGATTGGACATCATGTATCGAATCAGAGCACCAGGGGCTCAGAATCCTTAGTCCGGACTCAAGCTCAGGCAAACACAAACTACTGAATATATAACAGTTTCTCCAATGAAAATAGAAACATCCTAAGGAAAAGTGGGACATTCTGGGATCAAATCAGAAACCGAGACGGTTTCTGTAAATCTGGGATTGTCCCTGGAAAATAGGGACACTTGGAGGGCCTGCAGAGGTCAGCCTTGGCCCATTCAGTGGGAAATGGCTTTGTCTGTGTTTTTAAGCAGGGTGCAAAATAAGGCAATGTTGCAGCTGCTCTCCCTAAATCAATACAAATATGAGGTTCTGCACCCCTAACAAAAGCCTCCCCCCAAAAAAATCTTGGCTATGCCCATGGCTGGAATGAGAAAAAGGACAAAGGAATCAAACTCAGATATGGAGGAATCATATTTATTTTGATACAATAAAAGTTGCTGTTTGGATCCATAAGAAAGTCGAGGAAGCGAGGCGGCGAGGGGGAGGGGAACCTCCTCACGTTTTTGGTTTTGCGTGTGGAAACCTCCATGTTCGAACCCCCAACTTTTAAATGAACAATTCAATACATTTGAATGTTGAAACCCGAGGGAATGTTCAACTCTTTAAGGTGAGATTGCACCTGCTGTTGGGAATGTCTCTCCTCCCCGCTGCCCTTATAAACAAATATTAAAACTCTAGTATCAAATTCCTCTCTTCTTTTCATGAATAATAATTTGAGCTCTTCTTTGCTAGTGAGAAAACAGAAATATGTGATTTAAGGCACTTTAATTATAATTAGCACACACTTTGGAAGGGGAAAAAAATCCACTTCAAACAATCAACGTGTTTGGATTTGCACATGGAAACCAAGTTTAGATTTTTAAAAAAACATTGCCAAAGTACATGAATTATGAAACCCATTTCCCTACTTAATTCAATGCCCTGCATTGTCTGGATATTTGTGAACTCCTGTCTCCAAATCTTTGATTATGTGGCCAGCATGAAATGTAGGTCTTGTGGACAAAAAAACTGCGGTTTTTGAGAAGCTAAAAGGCAGAAGGAGAACGTTACTGGATCAGCCTAAAGGGTCCATTTTAATCCAGTGTCCTGTTTCCAGACGATTTCAGAAAGTCCACATGCAAGGTGTGAAGGGAAACAGAAAAGACAGGGAAACGATTCTTGAAATGGTGAGGCTGGAGGCAAATATCAGCAATAAAAGTGTGGCCTTGAACTGTCAAGAACACGACTACACACAGCTCTCCCTTCTGACACTTGTAAGTAGGCAAAGGGCTTGTCCATACTTCTGCTTGTCCTGTGCGTAGAAACCACAGGGCCGAGATGTTTTCCATTTCCCCCATCAGGCTTTCCTCAGGAAAACCTGACTGACGTTTGCACCAATTCAGCTGTAAAGACTGGGTTTCCCCGTGGGGAAGTGGTGGCACCAGCAGAAGTGTGGACAAGCTCAAAGTGTGTGTTGTGGGAACTAAGCCCATTTCTGCCTCCAGATGTGTGTGTGCAGTGCAGCTGCAAATGCACAGCTGGATGTTTGCAGGCGTGTGCTAATGGACACACCAGTCCCAGGTGCTTACCCCTGGGGCAGGCAAAATGTGGAGCTGTGAGCCCATCGCTGTGGTTGCAGCTCAAATGTCAGGGTTTCTTTCTCCCCTCTTTCTGTAGATGGGCACTTGGACACTACCCATGTTGTAAAAGCGCCTTTTTTGTGGGGAGAGGGGAGGAGGGTTTTTTGTGGGGAGAGGGGAGGAGGGTCCTCTGGGATCTCCCTCCAACTGTCTCCCTCATTGACACGCCGTTGTCATCAGGAGAAGTCAGGGGAGAGTCAAAAAGTATGTGATGAATCCCACAGCCACGTTGAGAGGGAAGGAGTGGTTATGAGTAACCATGTTATGCGTGATTCATGTGACAAAGAGACCGCAGACAGTTGTGAGGGGAGCACAACACCCCTTTTGTCGCCCTAGGCGGCTATAAAATGAAAGAGCTCATAAACAGTCCATTAACAACAGTCAAAAAAAGGAAGAACGAGAGAGAGAGAGAGAGAGAGAGAGAGAGAGAGAGAGAGAGAGAGAGAGGGAGAGGAGCGGTCAAAGCAGAATGTGGAACGGAGTGTAAATGGTTGAAAAGGCCCAAGAACAGGTAACAAAAAGAAAGCCTGAGGAGAAAGTGTATCTGTAAAAAGAAAGGCAGGCACTGGACAAGAACGAGTGAAAAGGGAACAAGAGACAGAAGAATACAAAGAAGATGGAAAGGGAGGATGAGGGATTAAACTAGGTCCAGTCTCGTGTTTTTATGGGCCCCAAGCAAAATATGAACATCAGGAGCACTGCCTGTGGTCTAGGTAGATCCTATGCTCAGCAATTTTGTGCAAAAAAGCACAAGGGACTCCCTGGCACTTTCATACTCTGTGGGCTCCTAAAATGGAAACTGCCAGACCTGGGAAAAGTTCAGACAGGGAGTGGATGGAGGCAACTAGTTTACCGGCCATTGACACAATGCCATGTGTTATCCAATTGTCTAAAGCCACCTGGATGATCTGACAAACTACCTCAGGGCAAACGCTCTCACCCTGAGGTAGCTTCTTCATCTGTATCATCCCGCCAAGGACAGGAATAATTTTTACCATGGGCCAAGTGTGGCGAAATGTGTGGCACGTTGATAACCTCCAACCATTTTCTGTATTATTCTGTCAGGCGGTAAGCAGAATCTTACAACACACCAGGAGTTAGATGTGAGGTAAAAAGGTTGTCCGCAACCGTTCTCTGCATCATCCTTAGGGGTATTTACATGCGTCACTCAGTGAGAGTTGAGCTGTACGTGGATTCACACGCAACCTTCGGCCAGTATACAACAGCTGAGCTGTACAAATCAACATCCATATCCACTCTTTTATACACATGCAAGTGCAGAGACAACTTGTACTTGTGCCCAAGGTGAACAAGCAAACTGCCATGCGGTTACAAGAATTTTATTTAACCGCTTGTCAGGTTGAAATGTGTGGTTAAAAATGACCCGTAACGAGGCTTTGTGTCTTCCTGTCAAATGGTAAGGAGAATTCCGCCACGCACCTGGCGCAGATGTGCGGCAAAACATAGAATAAAATGCCGCCTCTGCATTTTCTCTCAATAAAATAACGAAGCAGATGGGTAAAGCGTTGGCAGGCAAAGCAAGGAAGTTTTCTTCTCCTAACATGGCCCTAGTCTCTCCCTTCCAGCCTGTAACCTTACCTACTTGCACGTGGTTCTTGTTATCTGAGATAGGGAGCAGAAAAACACAGCCCACGATTCATAAACAAGTGCATTTTTTTAAAGTATAGAGAAACAAAATGAAGGAAGGAAGGAAAGGGTAAATCTACTTGATACAGTGTTCGGTATGATTGGATGATTATTATTTGGGGGCCTTTTTTTTGCTATCCTGTAGAAATTGCTGCTGCTTCCTCCTCCTCCTCAGGAGAGGGCTTACAGGAGGCGAATGAGCCAGACGCCCAGCATAGCCAGAGCCATTGGCAGGGAGAGATGGCTGGTGGGAAGGGTGGCAGCCGAGTTGCAGAAATCGCCTTCGCAGCAGTAGTAAGTGGTGGTGTACTTAATGCCTGCATAACTTTCAGTTTCGTTCTTGTTGCATTTGTCGCTAGGGACGCAGTTCCTCTTCATGATGAGCCCCTGGCCAGCTGCAGCAAGGAACAACAAACAAACAAAAGGCAATGAATAAGGTGCATTTCATTGAACCTCACATGTTGGAAGCTTCTCTGCTTCCATCGCCTAAGGCCAGCATGGCTAATGGTTAGGGCACAGCTGTCAACTTTTCCCTTTTCTTGCGAGGAATCCTATTTGGAATAAGGGAATTTCCTTTAAAAAAAAAAACGTTGACAGCTATGGGTTAGGGAGGATGGTGAGCTTTGGCCCAACAACATCTGGAGGCTGCCCTAGTTGAGGAAGACAAACATTTTGGCATGAGGGACCCTTTGTGTGTTTAGCGAATGCGTGAAAGTAAGGTTGCCATATTCCCCAAAGTGAAAATCTGGACAAAGCTCTTTTTTGTCAAGGTTGTTGAGCTTGCGGGGGGGTGGGGCAGTGAAGTTGTTGAGCTTTGTTTTGGGGAGCATTTCAACTCAACAAAAATGTGCCTGGATGCAGTTTGGGCAGCCCAATTCCCAGACGCGTCCGGGAAAACCTGGACATGTGGCAGCCCTAGAAAGGTTTTGCATGAGAAAGACCAGATAATAATATAATATGTGGTTTGGCGAGGCATTGCTTCCCAGGTAAGGCTTGTCTGCACCATGCTTGTCCCGTGCAGGGCTGGCTCACAGATGAGGCTGTTAAGATATTCCGTTTCACCTTAAGAGGGACAGGCTGTTGTGTGTCACATGCCTGTTTACTTTCCAGCACAGCTTGCTGGGAACTTCCGTTTGTGTATAGCTTTTGCTTATGCTGCTTGCTTGGACATGAAAGGGAGAAGTCATGTTTTTCCTTTGTCCTGAATAAACTGCTTGTAAATATGCTTTATATATGCCTCTTTCTGCCCTTGTGAAGAGTTATTTACTCTGCTGATTAGAGCGTGCTCCAGCTTCTGAAGAATTTTGAAGCTGTGGGTCACTGTTTTATGCTATGCCAAGAACCAGAGATCGCCTGGCTGCCGGCCGGTGGGCTGGAGCCAGCTGGGGGCTTGTGAATTGCCCCAATTTCCTTGGACGCATCCAACAGAGGCAAGGTGAAGCGGCCGCCTCAGACGGCAGAATCCATAAGGGGGCAGCAGATCCGGTCTCCAAGGAATGCATCTGCCGCTGCATGGGCATGCGAGTTGGAGGCCAGATCTGCCACATCCTCAGCAGCCCCCGCTATGCCACCTCCACAGCAGCTTCTTGGTAAATAGGGGACTCTACTGGTCTCCTCCCAGGGAGGAAATGGCAGGAGCTGCCCTCTGGGGCTTCTTGGGCTTTGCACCCGGCCAGCCTGATTCAGAGAGGGCCTCTTTTCCCCGCAACAGCCTTTGATTCCCAATTCAACCAACAGATAAGGTTGATTTGATTCCTCCCTTGTTCCTGATGTAAATCTTCACTCACACCCAGGGGCGCCGACTTATAAAAAATATTGGGGGGGCCGGGGGCCCATACCGACTTATAAAAAATATTGGGGGGGCCCAAGACCTCCAAACCGCTGCTGCTGGGGGAACGAAAGGGGCGAGCCCCGGGCTGCCCCGACCTTAAGTGAAGCTGTGAGGGCTCGCCCTTTGCGGCAGCCGATTGGCTGCCGCCGTGGGCGGTGAATATTAATGAGCTTGGGGGAATCCCCGCTTCTCGCAGGGCTGACGACAGCCCCGCAGATTGTTGATGAGTTGAGAGCCCGCAACCCCACCCCCTCTCTAGATCGGGAGTGGCTTTGTTTTAACTCATTACTGAATGTATTTTAAAAGGTAACTATCGTCAAACAAGGAAAATAAAAAATACCAACATAATTTTGTGATTTTACAAAGCATAATATAACTAATAATTTTCTTAAATTATTGGAGGGGCGGAGCCCCCCCAAACGAATTTTTGAGGGGGCTCGGGCCCCCTCAGGCCCCATGGAGTCGGCGCCTATGCTCACACCTTCTTTCATGGCGCGCGCGCGCGCGCACACACACACACACACACACACTCCATTTTGTGGTTCACCTCAGGCACCAAAATATCTTGGGCAAGCCTTGGTCCTGTGCCTACAAAGCATGGATTCAAGCGGTTTCCCACTTAGAATCATAGAATTGTAGAGTTGAAAGGGACTCCTAGAGTCATCTAGTCCAACCCCCCTGCAATGCAGGAATTGTCCTTTGCTTTCTGGGCAGGGGTCCTAGTGCTTTTCTGCTTGCCTCACTGCTTCCCCCCAGGAAACCCCTCTTTACTGCAGAATCGGAGCAAATGTCCATCTGCAGAAAACTCGATTGATGTTTGCTCTGATTCTGTGGTAAAGAGCAGGTTTCCTGGGGGGAAGCAGGGGGCAAGAAGAGATGATGAGTCCATGGTCTCTGTAGACCAGCTTTCTCTAATCTGATGCCTTCCAGATGTTTTTGGACCACAATTCCTTCCCATCTGCCTGAGCATAGGTGCCAACTGCCTGGGGCCCTGGGTGCCCAAGCACCCACAAGATTCCCCATGAAGGGGCCGGGCACCCACAAATTTCAGCGCCAGGGGCGTGCACGCTGCATGGCACCCACAATTGTGGGGCCAAGTTGGCACTCCTGAGCCAGCCTGGTCTGCGTATTTCATGGGGAGGGGGGGAGAAAAGGGAGTTTGCCACGGCAGCACAAAACGAACAACTCATCATCATAGACTTTCTGATTGGCAAGTCCTAGGCTCTGTGCTTTAACCCACAGCGCCACCCGCGTCCCTTGTGTTGCAGAATATGCCAGTGATAAAACACAAGCCTGACACCCCCCTCCCCCCCAACCCCCCCGAAAACCCAGGATCAAGCTTTGTCTTGAGTTCCAGAGAAATCTTGTTATGTACTAAGTTGAATAGGATCCAAAATGCAGCAGTCTGACTGGTCCTAGAACAATAGGAACCAAAATGTAGCAGTCTGATTGGTCCTAGAACAATAGGATTCAGAATGCAGCAGTCTGAGTGGTCCTAGAACAATGCAGCAGTATGATTGGTCTGCAGGAGCCACCCAATCCAGCTCCAGGTGGAAGTGAATCCACAACGTGATTGGCCTACAGGAGAATCTTGGGATTAGCCAATCACGTGGGGCCCATTGTGTAAATAATGTACATAAAGCAGATATTTTGGGGGAACATCCATTCCTCCTCACCACTATGAGCTGAATAAGGAGCATGAAATCCTCTCTCGACTCAGAGTATATTTCAAATCTTATGCACCACATCCCTGCCTCATGCTACTAGGATCTATCTGGCTTCAGCGGGTGGAGCTTCCTTACATAATCAGTGTTTTGTAATGAATCTGAGTCAGCCAGATTTAAGACGGCCGAGCAGCTTTAAGAAAATGGGAGAGTTTTTTTGCCAGGCTTATGCATGTGGACTCTTTAAATAGCAATGTAATTTATTCCACATGCGTGACTCTTTCATGGGGACCGGCCCAAACGCCCTCTTGGAGGGGGGGGGGGAATTATGCCAGGAACAGCTCATTGGGGGACGGGGGATGGCAGGGCAGAGAACAGAAGTGGGGAAAGGGTGGGGTTTGAGGGGGGGGGAGAGAATAATCTGAGAAATTAAAGAAGTATCTTTACCTGCTGCTCCCCGGATGGTAGCACAGACCTCTCCTGCTTGGCAGGTGGTGGTGGATGTATGGCAGGGCAATCCGTGAAACGTGAACGAACATTTCAAGCACTGCAGAGCAGATCCTGAAGCACAGAGAAATATATATTTTTAAAAGGTGAGAGATATAACCGAGAATTCTTCTGATCAGACATTAGGGCACAAGTCTTAGGACTCTGGTCAGGCCTAAGCAGTGTGTGTGGGGGGACGACAGGAGACGCCCTTGGCTGAAAGCCTCTAGCTGAAAGGTGGACCTCCGATTTAGAAATTTGTTGGTTTTCTGTCAGAAGGTCTGCAATTTCTTTTTTTTAGGTGCACCAGTCCAAAATGTGGCATACACTCCCAGCTGGGAAAGCGTTTCTTTCTTAAGAAATATCTGTATTCTAGTGCTTTTATTTTGGTTTCATGTGCTGTCACTTTTAATATTTATTATGCTTAGGGGCATAGCTGTCAACGTCTCACTTTTTTAAAAGGGAAATTCCCTTATTTCGAATAGGATTCCTCGCAAGAAAGGGGGAAAGTTGACAGCTATGCTTAGGGGCCTCAAAAGCTGGGAGTAACCTGGGCATCTCTGGCAGAGAATGGGGGCCGCACCCGACTTTTGTGACAATATAATAACATATACAAAACAGTTATAACAATAATAACGATTTATTGTTTGTACCCTGCCCCATCTGACTGGGTTGCCCCAGCTACTCTGGGTGGCTTCTAGCATATATAAAAACATAGTGAAACATTTAACCTTAAAGAGCTTCCCTATACAGTGGTACCTAAGGTTAAGTACTTAATTCGTTCCGGAGGTCCGTTCTTAACCTGAAACTGTTCTTAACCTGAAGCACCACTTTAGCTCATGGGGCCTCCTGCTGCCGCTGCGCTGCTGAAGCACGATTTCAGTTCCCATCCTGAAGCAAAGTTCTTAACCTGAAGCACTATTTCTGGGTTAGTGCAGTCCGTAACCTGAAGCGTATGTAAGCTGAAGCATCTGTAACCCGAGGTACCACTGTACACGGCTGCCTTCAGATGTTTCCAAAATGTTGTAAAAACAGTTAAAAAACCATGGTATATAAAATGAGTGCGACAGCACTCTCCCTATTTGTGATTGAAGTGCCTGACTATCTCTTCCAACCTAGAATCATAGAATCATAGAGTTGGAAGAGACCACAAGGGCCATCGAGTCCAACCCCCTGCCAAGCAGGAAACACCATCAGAGCACTCCTGACATATGGTTGTCAAGCCTCTGCTTAAAGACCTCCAAAGAAGGAGACTCCACCACACTCCTTGGCAGCAAATTCCACTGTCAAACAGCTCTTACTGTCAGGAAGTTCTTCCTAATGTTTAGGTGGAATCTTCTTTCTTGTAGTTTGGATCCATTGCTCCGTGTCCGCTTCTCTGGAGCAGCAGAAAACAACCTTTCTCCCTCCTCTATGTGACATCCTTTTATATATTTGAACATGGCTATCATATCACCCCTTAACCTCCTCTTCTCCAGGCTAAACATGCCCAGCTCCCTTAGCCGTTCCTCATAAGGCATCGTTTCCAGGCCTTTGACCATTTTGGTTGCCCTCCTCTGGACACGTTCCAGTTTGTCAGTGTCCTTCTTGAACTGTGGTGCCCAGAACTGGACACAGTACTCCAGGTGAGGTCTGACCAGAGCAGAATACAGTGGCATTATTACTTCCCTTGATCTAGATGCTATACTCCTATTGATGCAGCCCAGAATTGCATTGGCTTTTTTAGCTGCCGCGTCACACTGTTGGCTCATGTCAAGTTTGTGGTCAACCAAGACTCCTAGATCCTTTTCACATGTATTGCTCTCAAGCCAGGTGTCACCCATCTTGTATTTGTGCCTCTCATTTTTTTTGCCCAAGTGCAATACTTTACATTTCTCCCTGTTAAAATTCATCTTGTTTGTTTTGGCTCAGTTCTCTAATCTTTCAAGGTCGTTTTGAAGTGTGATCCTGTCCTCTGGGGTGTTAGCCACCCCTCCCAGTTTGGTGTCATCTGCAAATTTGATCAGGATGCCCTTGAGTCCATCATCCAAGTCATTGATAAAGATGTTGAATAAGACTGGGCCCAAGACAGAACCCTGTGGCACCCCACTAGTCACTCTTCTCCAGGATGAAGAGGAACCATTGATGAGCACCCTTTGGGTTCGGTCAGTCAACCTGGTGCTCCCCAGATATTTTGAACCACAGTCCTTATCAGCCTACGCCAGACAACAGATAGGGCTGTCTTTAGAGATGGTGCCTAATCTTGCCCAGGTCCTTTTTGCTCCGCTTGAAATTCCTTTGAAAGCTTTGCCTGAGAAGGGCTCAGATCTGCCTGTGATTTCGTTTGAAGTGAAATTTGGGGGCAACTCTGCTTAAGATATGGAGAGGCATATCTGCTAGAGATTCATAGCCCCCTCCTCCTTTAAAAAAGCAACAGATCTCTGTGGCGAACACAGCCTTTGAATGCTGTCACTGTAGCGGCATTTGACAATTTAGCAAGCTACGAAAATGTCTATCTTTTAATTCCATCATCGCTGCCAGTGGGATTAGAAAATGACGCAGTAAGAGGCGGGCTAATGCAAGACCTTTAAAAGCAATTGTTCCAGCTGTACGGGCTTGTCTGCCTTTAGAGCTGTGGCTTAATTACTAGTTGCAAAAAGTGTTGCTTCGGGACAAATGGTTAACTTTACTGGCAAACTGGACGAGATGGGCTACAGGCATGATCCACCAGATTCTTCTTAAGTTTTGGGTTGTGGGACTGAATAATAATGATAATATGCAATAATAGCATAGAAATGTACTAGCACGGTCTTGCCTAGGTTCTTTAATCTTTACATTGAAGAACTGAAGGACCCAGCCCGCTTGGCTGAATAGACTTCCTAAATATTATCATTTTTCAGGAAATACAGGGAAGGGAAGACCTCCCAGGGTGAGAGACTGGGAGGTGGAAGGAAAGTTCCCAGGTTTAGAGTTGGGAGGGTTCACAACTTTCTGTGTGAATAAAGGGTTAAGACTGCAGGCATAGGCAAACTCAGCCCTCCAGATGTTTTGGGACTACAACTCCCATCATCCCTAGCTAGCAGGACCAGTGGTCAGGGATGATGGGAATTGTAGTCCCAAAGAATCTGGAGGGTCGAGTTTGCCTATGCCTGGTTAAGAGAGCTACCTTTGAGGGAGTACTCTGTGTTTTCTTTTCTCTCTCTCTCTGCTTTTTGTTTATACTTGGATTAGTTTCTTTTTTCTTATTGCACTATGAAAAAAGTTTTAATAAAACCTTTTTAAATAAGAAAAAAAAGGAAATCAAGGTGCACGCACCACCAAATGTAGGGATTTTAAAAAGGCACACCCACCCGTCACAAAAGATTCACAGATAATCTCACAAGTAGGATTTGGTCCCCAGAGAGACAGGGACATGGGTCAAAACTGCCTGTGATTTTTGCATCCTTTAACTCTCTATTCCCTCATGCCTTCAGTGTTTTGCAGAGTGGGATTATGTGCATACACAGCTCTTTTAAATAAGCAAGCGATGCCCCACCAAAGGCTCGCACAAATAAGACACTATAATCTCAAGCGCACACACAAACAGAACCAGCAAGCAGCCTGCGGTGAGCTTTGCTGCAAGAAGCAAATATTGCAGACAGGAACCAAGCGGATGCCCAGTCTGGAAAAAACAGCTCCGCTCCAAACCACAGCCCTTGGTGGAAAACAAGACCTTTCCCAGGGCCTCTAAAATGTGTGTTTTCTGCAAAACGGAACAGTATGCCCTGTTTGCGCACACCCTTGAAAGGGGTGGCGATGGCAACGTTTGTGGGGAAAGAAGGGATTCCTGCATGAAGGCAACTTTTCTGAGTCAGACCGGAGGGGAAGTATACCATTTGCTTGCTTGCTGTCCCATTCTCCACACTGCAGATCAGAATCCTTTTGCATATCTGGTTAGAGGACAGAATGACCGCTCCCCACATTAAATGGAGGGTGCCCTTTGCGTGGTCGCGCGCAGCCCCCTGGACCCTATGCGGCACCATTAGCACAGGCTTGGCTTTGCCTTCCCTCAGGTGGGATACCTGGAGGTCTCTGCCTACCACAGCCAGTTGCCCAATCCCACCTGGGGAAGCGTTGCCAAGGAGACCAGGCCAGGAAGGGGATCGACTACCTGCCCACACAATAGAGGGAGGATCTTACCTGGGAATCTTCAGTTGGTTCCAGAGCTTCTGCCACCCTAAAGGTAAAGGTACCCCTGCCCGTACGGGCCAGTCTTGACAGACTCTGGGGTTGTGCGCCCATCTCACTCAAGAGGCCAGGGGCCAGCGCTGTCCGGAGACACTTCCGGGTCACGTGGCCAGCGTGACATCGCTGCTCTGGCGAGCCAGAGCCGCACACGGAAACGCCGTTTACCTTCCCGCTGGTAAGCGGTCCCTATTTATCTACTTGCACCCGAAGGTGCTTTCGAACTGCTAAGTTGGCAGGCGCTGGGACCGAGCAGCGGGAGCGCACCCCGCCGCAGGGATTCGAACCGCCGACCTTTCGATCGGCAAGTCCTAGGTGCTGAGGCTTTAACCCACAGCGCCACCTACGTCCCAATCTGCCACCCTACCCACCCTCAGTTAAGACTTATTTTGCAGGTTAACCTTTTCTTCACAGGTATGTGGGTGCTGCTACGTCAAGGTCGCTGTTAAAGGGCCGGAAAGGAATTCCCCTGCATTGGCAGGTTTTGCCTTTCCTGTAGCCAAACGTCACAACTTTGGCAGTATTAGGCCTTGGGTGGAATCCTTTAGTCTATCTTCCTGAATGGGGGGGGGGGCGTGCAGCGGTGACCCACGCCCCCTCCTCTTTGCGGTGGCGATACCAGGGTTCCCCGTTAAAGGGGTTTTTGAGGGGAGGCTTTGACCGTATACCGAGAGGTCGTCATTGCTCTCCCCTGCGGCGGCGGCGTAACGGGGGCGGCTATCTCTGCTTGAACATATGTTATCCAGAGCCGCCCCCCCCCCACACACTGGATAGCCCTGATGCTCCCTAGGTCCCCGGCTGGGGACTGGGAGGGATAAACGCCCAATGCCTGAGCCAAGGTCTACCCACATCTGAAATATAATAAAGTTGTGGCCAATTGAATCCCATAGCACGTTGTCTTGAGTCGTTATTCCACATGAGGGGGGGCCGCCCAGGGTTTGGGGGACTCCGCCTGTCCACGCAAAGCACTGCCTTCGAAACGAGAGAGAAGTAAAGCTCCTGAAATTTACCTGGAAGCATCCTCTCTGCCTGGCCCCCGGTTCCCAGAGACTGTGAAGCCACACTGTGGTTTGGAAAACTCCCTTTTCTTCCCCATTGTGTTTCTCCTCATGGCTGAGCCTGGCACAGACATCAGATTTGGAGGCCGTGTTCACAGGGTGTAGTTCTGGGGCCAATCCCAAGCGACACATTATTTGCTAACAGATGCATCCGCTACCAGTTCCTGGGTTTGTTTTTAAATAGCAAGAGGGCTATTTGGAGCAGAGAAAAGTGTGTGGTGCGGTGTTTACCGCTTCGAATGGTAAAGGCAAGCAAGCGTTTGCAAGCTCCCAGAGAGGAACACAGATAGGACAGGAAAATAGCAGGATGTGCGGTATCTGTACATCCTGCCCTGAAGGGCGCAAGGAAGAAAAAAATAACGGTTTGGGGAAGTGCTGCTGGCACTTTAAAGATTTGGCTAGAGCCATTAATGCAACAAAGTCAACTCAGGTACCAAAGCTTAGGAGACAGCTAGACTGACGGGGTCATCCAGAGGACATCCAAAAGACCCCCCAAAAAACTCAATGTTATAACAACTATATTTAAAGACTGCCTTCATGTTTTGGTGTTACTGCATAGAAGCCAGCCACACAAACAGATAAAAATTCAGTTTTTCATGTGCTACTTTCATTTTCCCCATTGGCATCAGGTTGGACACACTGAGAAGATGATGGATTAGATGCCCCCTCTTAGGCCAAATCTTACAATTTTTTTATGAAATCTGGCCATACGTTAGCGCCTGCCTCTCCCTGATAACCAGTTTAAGTCTTGCACTTTTCTCTTTTTGTAGTGCGGTCGTCGCGGCCCAGTTGTTCTTGTGATTTATGAAAACGGCTTTCCAGCTTTTTTTATTTCCATTCTCCGCAAGGCAGAGGAAAACAGCCAGAAGGGTTTGCATAACAGGCAACGTGTTTTGGGGTGTGGCAAATGAGTAACGGGGGAAGATATTAGCAACGGCTTTCTCCGATAAATGCGAGCGAGCGAGTTGAAAGAATTCCACTCAGGAGGGATGCTGGCGAAGAAGGGCTGGGAGGGTGCCGTGTGTTTCTGAGTCATCGGGAAAATAACCGCAACACTCCAGCTTAGCTTGAGGCGGAAATTTCCAGATTTCTCTGTAAGGGTGGTAGCCTTTGATCAACAACCAGTTCCTGGCTGGACAATACTGTGACCCGTGGAAGTGAAGCAGGAAACTGGTTGAGACATGTTTGGGTTGCAAAGCGAAGGAGGGTTGCAATTTATTGTGAGGGTGGGGGGAACCCCCACAAGTTGTGAAACCGTTCTTGAAGGTGCTCGACTCTCTCTGTGTGAGAGCAGTTTTGGAATTCCTGCCCTAAAAGGCGGGGACAGATCGTAATGACTCGAGTGGACCATGTGAAGAAGACATTTTGGAGCAGGGGCCTGGCTGAGGAAAGGGGGTTGTTTATTATTATTATTATTATTATTATTATTATTATTATTATTATTATTCAGCCTCTCGAGACCAGTGGGCTTCAAATGCTCCATCCTTAGGGAATCTTTTCAGCCTCGATTACATTCTTTGCCAAGGAAGTGTTGTGGTTTGGCTGGGAAATCGCTGAACGCTTGAAAGAGACCCTGGGGTGTACTCTAAGGTGTGGCAACAGTTTGGCCAGGCTGTGGGGTTACGCCTTGTTCCCACCCCTCAATAACATTCCTCTTTAGCAGCCACACAACGCAAGGGAATTTCAGTCACGTTGCGCAAGCTTTTCTCAACGATCTTCTCATGGAGGGTAAACTTTCAAAGTAGACCGTTGGTGTAGGGCCACATCTCCACCATATGTTGAAACCACACGGCTTCCCCCAAATAATCTTAGGAACTGGAGCTTCTCAAGGGTGCATGGAATAATAATAATAATAATAATAATAATAATAATAATAATAATTTATTTGTACCCCACCCATCTGGTTGGGTCTCCCCAGCCACTCTGGGCGGCTTCCAACAAAGATGAAACATACATTAAAATGTCACACATTAAAAACTTCCCTGAACAGGGCTGCCTTCAGATGTCTTTTTGTCTGGTAGTTGTTTTTCTCTTTGACATCTGGTGGGAGGGCGTTCCACAGGGCGGGCGCCACTACTGAGAAGGCCCTCTGCCTGGTTCCCTGTAGCTTTGCTTCTCGCAGTGAGGGAACCGCCAGAAGGGAACTGCAGCTCTGTGAGGGGGCAAACTACAGTTCCCAATATTGTTTGAAGGAAAGCCTAGATTGAATGAACATTACATTTCATCCCCAACGTTTGCCGGCAGGGCTACATATTTATTTTATTTATTATATTTCTGGCTAACAAGTTAAAAGTCTTGACAGGGGGATTAGACAAATTCGTGGGTCAGGATAGCTGCATGCTCCCTCTGATATTTGAGGTGGTATGCTGCCTCTGAATACCAGTTGCCTGGGAATTCAAGAGCTTAGAGTGTGGTGCTGGTAACACCAAGGTTGCAGGTTCGATCCCCTTATGGGACAGCTGCGTATTCCTGCATTGCAGGGGGATTGGACTTGATCATCCTCAGGGTCCCCTCCAATCCTACAATTCCATGATTCCTGCGCTCCTGTGTGGCCTGTGGGCTTTCCCTAGGCAACTGGTTGGCCACTGTGGTAATGGGATTTTGGACTAGATCATAGCTGTCAAAGTTCCCCTTTTTAAAATAGTATAGTATTCCTCGCAAGAAAAGTTGACAGCTATGGACTAGATGGGTCACTGGCCCAATTGGGTTCTTCTTGTGTTCTGTCCTGATCCTGGGCCTCAAAACAGCTGGTTTAAGGAAATGGCAAGGGAAACAGCAAGAGAGCAACACAAAACGAAGCAACGTGCGCTAGGTTAAAAGTACAAATCTGAAAACAGGAGATCTGAAAGGCCATGGCAAAAAGAGAAAGTGGGGGGGTATTCATCTGGTAGTTAAAATGCCAGGAGGCTCAGGAACCGAGCCAAGCAAGCCAACGTAGATAACTGTTCCAAAAATAGGGTGTCATGAGTGAAAAGGCTCTTTCTCTCATCACCCTCTCCCTTAGCTCCACAGGTGAAGCGGACCAGAAAAGGGGCCTCAGAGGAAAACAATAATATCCACGCAGATACACGGAGCACTGTAATCTCACGTATTCCTATCTGGCAATAAGTCCCATTGAGCTCTTGTCAAACACAGTGATGACTTCGGTCGAAAAGTACGACCTCGGTCTCTACCTTAATAAATTCCAAAACGGTGTTTTTCTTCTCTTGGTTGAAACCTACTGGAAACATCTATTCCCATTTTGGTACTTAGGGTGTGCCTACCTGTGGTTTCTCCCTAGGGCAGGGCACACGTATAAATTTTCTTTTTATTGACTTGTTCCATTTATATCTTGCTCTTCCTCCTGGAAGAGCCTAGGGGCCGGTGGGAGGGGGGCAAAAAACACTTTGATAATAAAACATTCTGACAAAAAAAAGGAGAGAAACATTCTAAAAAACACTTAAAAACATTCTAAGAACAATTTCCTCAGGGTTGCCAGGATTGGTACCGTTTTGGGTAAAGAGGAATGTTTTTTGAATCTCTCTGAAAGTCAACCATGATGCAGACTCTCAGCTTATCTCTAAGCCACAGGTGTGCTGAGCTGATCCCATGATCACCCATCTGTGTGGCAGACAGAGATAACTGTGAAGTCTAGAGCAACCAGCCCAAGACGTGACAGCAGATTCTAGGGCCGGGCCAGCTGTTAGGTAGGTGAGGCAACCATCCCAGCAGCCTCCTCTACCACCAGCAGAGAAGTGGCGCTGGCACCGATCTGAGGTGAGATCTCGTGCGCTCCACAAGATCTCTTGACATTTTGATGAGATCTTGCCTGAAATTGGCACTGATACCAGCGCCACTTCTCTGCCACCTGTGGAGGGCAGGTGGTGCAGGCAGTGGTGGCAGGGACAGACGACACTTCCTGTTTTGCCTCAGGTGGTGAAACGGGATGCACATCCCCCAGTAGACACACAAATGAGACTGTGAATAGATGAGGTTGTTTGCTCGCCTTTTTACCTGCAAGGAAAGCAGGGTAAGGAGAAGAACCCTGATAGATCAAACCAAGGGGAGCCCATCTGATCCAGCATCTTGTCCTCAACCAGAATTACAATGTGAATTGTAAAACCAGACGCCCCTATGGGAAGCCTGAAAGCAACAGCACTTTCCCAATTATTTTCCAGTTTGTCAGATATGGAGGCATTTCTGCCTGTGTTTTAAGGCTTCTGAGAACCATGGAACCCCCTGTTGTTGGGGTTTCTGGGACACTGTTTCTGCTTAAATGTCACCTCAGCTACCTCTCCTTCCTTTCCCTTCTTAATTGCTGATCCTGCTAGCTATTCCATAAGCAACCGATCCATCTCAACAAGATGGACAAGCTGTCAGTGGTGGGTGGAGGTCTGCCCAGTGATGGCGATGTGATAGAAGCCCCACTCCCCTTTTCCCTGAAAACGTACTTAAAGAACAAGAAGAGTTTGGATTTGATATCCCGCCTTTCACTCCCTTTAAGGAGTCTCAAAGCGGCTCACATTCTCCTTTCCCTTCCTCCCCCACAACAAACACTCTGTGAGGTGAGTGGGGCTGAGAGACTTCAGAGAAGTGGGACTGGCCCAAGGTCACCCAGCAGCTGCAGGTGGAGGAGCAGAGACGCGAACCCGGTTCCCCAGATTACGAGTCCACCGCTCTTAAACACTACACCACACTGGCTCTCTTAAGACAGTAACACAATAAATCATGAACTTATTGAAACGAATGGGCGTCAGCTGGTGACTAACAAAAATCTACTGATTTCAATGCCTTGGGACCCTAGGGACTAAGTGACTCACCAACCCAAGACAATGGGCGGTGAACTCAAGTTGGTCTGCAAAAGAAAGCAGTTCATTGTGATATTGGGCAATTGACAGGTAAGAGGCCCTGCCTGGCAAACATAGGTATTAGGGGATGTCAGGTTCTGGCTTGCTGTCTGGATCCAGTTCCGCACCCTGGATGTAGCTGGTTATACAACCCATCGCTTCTTTCCCGCATTCGCAATTGCGAAATTTGCATCTTGTTCTTTTGCTTCCTGACACGAACCACTTTGCGTGGTGTAAGAACGGAAGAGAAGGCCAATGAGATTAGGCCAAAGTCCCATTTAGTCCTGTATCCTGACCTCACAGTGGACAACCGAAGAGAAATGAGGCGCTTCCCACTTGTAATTCTGAGCAACTAATGTTGGGAGATGCTGGAGGAGACTCTTGAGAGTCCCATGGACTGCAAGAAGATCAAACCTCTCCATTCTGAAGGAAATCAGCCCTGAGTGCTCACTGGAAGGACAGATCCTGAAGCTGAGGCTCCAAGACTTTGGCCACCTCATGAGAAGAGAAGACTCCCTGGAAAAGACCCTGATGTTGGGAAAGATGGAGGGCACAAGGAGAAGAGGACGACAGAGGACGAGATGGGTGGACAGTGTTCTCAAAGCTACCAGCATGAGAAAGTCGGAAATGACTAAACGACTAAACAACAACAACAATGTTGGGAGGCATGCAGACAGTGTAGGTAGAACAGAGGTATTGGGTCTAGGAGGCACTAATAGCTGTATCTTCCAGGAATCTGCCTAATCCTGTCTATGGCCATCACCATGTCTCGTGGGAGCAAAACCCAAAGTTCAACTGTGTGAAGAAGTGCCAACCTTAATCTTCATTAAATGAGTTCATTGTCAATGAGTTCTAGTGTTAAGAGAAGGGAGATAAGCAAGTTATACAACATTTGTTGTTTTGTTGTTTAGTCATTTAGTTGTGTCCAACTCTTTGTGACCCCATGGGCCAGAGCAAACCAGGCACTCCTGTCTTCCACTGCCTCCCACAGTATGGTCAAACTCATGTTAGTATACAACATACAAACATCTAAATAACTGCCTTTGCTACACCTTTGATTATAAGGATTGTTAGGCCTTCCTGCGTTCTCAGAGTCAACTGTCAAGGCACCCACACTGACAATGCTCTCACCCACCCACCCGTCTACCAAATTTCCCTTATCCATGCCCTCCACTGTAGGGCAGAGAGCTATCATGGAATGAGACTACCTGAAGGAGCGTCTCCACCCCCATCGTTCAGCCCTGACACTGAGGTCCAGCTCCGAGGGCCTTCTGGTGGTTTCCTCGCTGCGAGAAGTGATGTTACACGGAACCAGGCAGAGGGCCTTCTTGGCAGTGGCACCCGCCCTGTGGAATGCCCTCCCACAAGATGTGAAAGAAATAAACAACTATCTGACTTTTAGAAGACATCTGAAGGCAGCCCTGTTTAGGGACGTTTTTAATGACTGATGTTTTATTGGTTTTTTAATATTCTGTTGGGAGCTGCCCAGAGTGGCTGGGGAAACCCAGCCAGATGGGCGGGGTATAAATAATACATTATTATTATTATTATTATTATTATTATTATTATTATTATTATTATTATTTTCCCTCACAAAGAATTTTGAATTCACATCTGCCAATAGAAAAAAATGAGGCCAACTTCTGAATTTCAGCAGAAATGTGAATGCTGAGGGCGAGTTTTAAAAAAACCAAAAAACTATCCTGTTTTTACTGAAGTGCTAAGGAAACAATTGTCAAAGGTCTGCATTCTCAGACCTGTATTTCAAAACACCTATAAAAACTCAAGAGCATAATCTGGAATGGTGCGGGCTGAAACCGTGAATAAACGTTTATCCCATTGCTTTCCCCTGAGGGGGAAACGGCTATTTAGTGCTCAGATCGGAGCAAGTAACAATCGAGATGTCCCTGGGAAAGGAATGGCTCAAGTGGGAAACCGCTCAGACCTGCGTTGTCTAGAATCGGGGCAAGCTGAAGTGTGGAATATCCCTCAGTTCCAAAAGTTTTGTGTGGCACCCTAAGGGCTAGTTGTTTTTACTGGAACGTCAACTTTCCTGCGTGAACACCCACTTACGATTACTTCCAGGGAGGAAGCCTTGCCTACACAACGCTGCAAGAAGTTTGGTAATCTTAAGGTTGGCTCAAGACTTTTAGACACCATCGCCCATCGTTAAAGGAAGAAGAAGTGCTTGGGGAAGAAGAAAAATCCCCTGGTTTTTTCCGACTCTTCTTCGTCTTCTTTTTTCTCAAGTTGGCTGACCATGGTGTGAGTAATGGTGTTGGGGAAGGAAAAATAGATGTCTTAAGAAGGGGAACCAGAACGCTACATGTTTGGATATGCATTTAGTTAACTAGTCTTTCAACATGGGAGCTATCCCTGGCCCATCCCTGATGTGATGGGTGTTTCGCCTGTTTCTAAAGATCCCCACCCTCTCTAGAGACTCCACAAAATATCCTTTGTCTTGTCTGTGGCATTCCTCTTTTCTCTTTTTTAAAAAAGAAACTTGTTACCTGATTATGACTCCCCCCCCCCGTTCCATCTTAAGTCCAATGCTTTCAAGCTCTCCACCTGTTCACTTTCTCCTTAAGCTCCTTAACTTATTTCCCCGTGCTTTCTCAACAGTTTCAAAGAGAGTTTCAAAGCCATGACTCTTAAAAAGCAGGGTGGGGCAAGGCAGCATCAGGGAGGCAAATGACCTGTAGTTTTCCATGTAAACGACGAGGTTTTAGTACATTAGAATAATGCTTAAAAATTGGGGTCTTCTTATACACGATATATGAGTGGCTGCTGCCGTGAGCAGGAGATTGCCAGCGACGAAGGTAGTGCGAGTGATTCAACAACTCTGGGTAATTCCCCCCCCCTTTTCTTAATTTTGAGTCCCCCCAAATAGGGGGCATCTTATACACAGGGGAGTGTTATGCACGGAAAAATAAGGTATTTGGCACAGTAGAAATATGGAGGTTTGAGGGTGATCCCAATAGGGAGGTGACCAGTTGGTGGTGCCATTACAAAAACAAAACACACACACAGGACTTGCAAAAATGAATGACGTAGGGAACATTGGGGTGCCTTGGTTTTTTCTGAATTGCAATAGGGACACATTGCAGTAAGGTCATCGGTTGCCTGTGCAAGTGCTCTTGCAAGTGCTCTGTGCAAGTGGTGGCCAGAGGGGCATACGAAGCCAAGAAGAGCTCTGCTGGATCAAAGGTCAAAGGGGGCTCATGTCTTTTCAGCATCCTCTTCTCTCGGTGGGCAACCAGATGTCTATGGGAAGCCCGCGTGCAAGAGCTGGGTGCAACAGTGCTCAGTCCACACCAGTGATTCCCAAGCAGCTGTGCATTCCAGCTCTGACAATGGAGGTAGAACACAGCCATCATGATTAGTAGGTAGCGATTGCCATGAGTTTGTCTGGCCCTCTTTTACGGCCGCCCAAGTTAGGGGCCACCACTACCTATTACAGGAGCAAACCCCACAACTTAACTACCGTATTGGCCTGAATGCAAGCCTCACTTTCCCCCCAAATTCTGACTATGGAAAGCTAAGGTGCGGCTTATATTCACGACTTTACGGCGCGGGGCAAACAGCGTCAGGAGCATGGCAAAATGGCGCCCACCCCATGCGTCTCTCCCCCAAAACCGGGAAGGGAGAGAGCGAGGAAGGGAAAGACTGTCGGCAAAGCAGCCCAGCTCTCCCCCCCCCCCCCCAGTATGCAGCCAGGAGCAGCAAGGAATGGAGTGGCTTATATTCAGGTATTTTTTCTTTCTTTGCTCCCCCCCCCCCAATTTCAAAGGTGTGGCTTATATTTGGGTGTGGCTTATATTCGGGCCAATATCCTGTGCAAAAAAAAGCGAATCAAATCACCTCTTCAAATGGCCACTGGGATATATTTTTTGGGGGGGGGAAATGGGTGGTAGTCAAGTAAGTTTTACTCAGAGTAGACCCACCCCATCCAATGGAGAAAACTGAGTCATGTGCATTAATATCAATAGGGTTTACTCTGAGCAAGGCGTACTTGGATACCACCCAAAAATCTGTATGCGTGTATCTCCATCTTAATCCACCTTGGGTGACTTTCAGATTGATCAGTCTTGACAAGTGAGAAAGTTTTGCCCTGAGAGAGTCTTGTGGCAACTTTAAGGATAACAGATTTCTTTGTTTTTTTGTTTATGGTCAAAATATAGCTCTCCCACTCTTCTGTCACCAGTGTGACCCCAGGGGCAGCAGCTGACAACATTACAACATTGGTTTATACTGTGGCTTAAGCTTAGAGTTAGAGCCACAAATCTTTTTGTGTCTTTAAGATGCCACAAGAAGACACTTTTTTCCTGCCAAAAACTAACAGAGGTAAACCCTCTGAGCTGGTAGGAGTTGTAGTTCAAAACATCTGCAGGGCACAACTCTGGCAAATCAAAGATAAGGAGGAGGCAGACCATCCCGACAACTCAAAGATAAGATTCGGGGAAAGAGGTGCTAGAATAAAGGTTTGCTGTTTAGTAGCCAAAACCCAGGAGACTGGGACTCCTTGTTTTCTAAGGGATGGCACTGAGCCCATTTCCCCCCCTTTTAGTTTGCAGTGTAGAGCTATTTTAATGTATTTATTGAGAATACTTCCACCCCAGTTTATAGCCTCAAGGGGCTCACAAAGCGACTTACAAAATATTTGCACAACATCACATTCAAAAATATTGTACATATGCTCACAAATAATCCGGTGTGAAGTTTATTTAGGTAGCGGGGGTTTTTTTTGCCCTTGTTTCCTGTCTTCCTTCGAGCTGTCCAGTTTGGAGGGTTTGTTGTTGTTGTTGTTTTTTAAAAAAAGGTCAAGCCTTTATTTGGCACAGCAAAAACAACCTTTTCCCTTCCTTCCCATTTTGTTGCAATCCATCCATTTTTAAAAAAAACAACAACAACTTATTTCTTTATCCAGGTCAGATATAGTGGGAAACACATAGTTTGCCACAAAAGCAGAAGTTTTCTACTTCTCTTATCCAGCAGCTAAGGGAATGACAGCTTTGGTGACAGTTACCCCTTGCCCCAATATATAAAGGGCAATACCTTTGAACCCCCCCTTATGAGACTATTTCTACCAAGAATAAAGAGTCTGCTCTCGCTGCTGGTACATTTCCTAGGTTGGTCAGTCGAATGAGGAATTGTTCCTAGTTAAAAAGATTCTGGCAAGCCACAAAGTAAAGGAATTTGGGGGTGGCAGCGAGGTAAAGAGATGAGAAACAAACCCATTAGGAAATAACAAGAACAGGGATGAAGCTGGATGTTTGCCTTACCAATACCGATGCAGGCAAGAACTGCAACACACAGGACAAGGAGTCTGGCCATCATGTAGCTGCTGAGCTGAGAAGAGTTGGGAATGGCAGATTTTCCAAGAGGAGCAATCCCTGTGGCTATGAGTCAGTGAAGGGGTTCATTTCATCTGTGCTATATATATGCATGCCCCACCCACCTGAGGCTAGGGTGGGTCTCCCAGCAGTAAACAGCCTGCCTCTGAGTGGCATATGATCCTCCGAGGCAGAGAATAACCACAAGGGCAAAGTGAGTCAGAGAGCAAGGTATTTGGAGCATGCGGGAGAGGGATCCACTCGTGGCGGTGGGTGGGTGCATGTAAACACACACACACACACATACAGACACACAGACCTGGTGGTACTACTATTTGTGACGAAGATGCCGGCACAACAGCTAGGCTCTCCAAACCACTTCAAACAGAGGGCTGCCGGATTTTGCTGGACGTTAGGCAAGCCATTCGAAAAGCGGCTCAGCAATTCTGGTGGTTTTCTTTTCATAAAAGGCTCGACAATTTGGGGGTCTTCCTAATAGAGCTTTTTGAAAGATGGCAACCCTAGACTAGATGATCCTCAGGGCCTCTGAGGTGGACTCCTTGGCAGGTTTTGAATAAACATACACAAATTTATTACTGGTAACATAAAAGGTAAAGGTAAAGGGACCCCTGACCATTAGGTCCAGTCGTGGCCGACTCTGGGGTTGTGGCGCTCATCTCGCTTTAGTGGCCGAGGGAGCCGGCGTACAGCTTCCGGGTCATGTGGCCAGCATGACTAAGCTGCTTCTGGCGAATCAGAGCAGCGCACGGAAACGCCGTTTACCTTCCCGCCGGAGCAGTGCCTATTTATCTACTTGCACTATGAGGTGCTTTCGAACTGCTAGGTGGGCAGGAGCAGGGACTGAGCAACGGGAGCTCACCCCATCGCGGGGATTTGAACCGCCGACCTTTTGATCAGCAAGACCTAGGCTCTGTGGTTTAACCCACAGCGCCACCCGCGTCCCACTGTCCCTATTGGTAACATATAGATAGATAAATTAAAGATCTTTACAATTCTATAATATGCAGAGATTAACATGTGCTGAAAAAGCAGAGAGAGGAGCTGAGGGAAGTCTGGGGGTGTGTGGGAAAGGGGGTTCTGGTTTGGGGAGGGGGGGAAATGAGGATGATATGTTTTTGATAAATTGTTACTGTTAAAATTCTTAATAAAATAAATAAATTAAAAAAGATGATCCTCAGGGCCTCTTCCAGCTGTATGATTCTATGATTCCTCTGTAAAGTAAGGCACATGTTGACAGGGCTGTCTTAAGCATATGCGGCACTGGGGTGCACAGGAGGGTGGAGCTGTCTGTCTGCTTCAGCGTCTTGCTGGCTCAGTTGCCCCCGAACTCGTGGCGCAGAGCTGCCTGCAGCAGAAGAGCCCGCCACGGCGCTCTGGCCAATGGGCAGGCTCTCCCCCAAACTCAACTCTCGGGCCCTGGACTCTTGGCCTTGCACCCCTGAGAGCCCCGCGCCTGGGTGCCCCGCACCCCAGCACCTATGGGTAAGACAGCCCTGCGTGTTGAACCTGCTTAGGGATGGCTGTCATAATTGGCCTGTCCACACGCAGAAGGACTGTACAGCGGTGCCTCGCAAGACGAAAAGAATCCGTTCCGCGAGTCTCTTCGTCTAGCGGTTTTATCGTCTTGCGAAGCAAGCCCATTACTGGCTTAGCGGATTAGCGCTATTAGCGGCTTAGCGGCTTTTAGTGCCTTAGCGGATAAGCGGATAAGCGGCTTAGTGGCTTAGAGAAAAGGGGAAAAAGTCGGAAAAACTCGCAATACATTTTCGTCTTGCAAAGCAAGCCCATAGGGAAATTCGTCTTGCGAAGCACCTCCAAAACGGAAAAACCTTTCGTCTAGCGGGTTTTTCGTCTTGCGAGGCATTTTCGTCTTGCGGGGCACCACTGTAGATGCAATGATGCCCATGCTGCTTTGTAAAGCCCCACAGGGCTGGGGAGGTTGGGGGAGGGAGTTTGGCTTGTTCTCTAGGGTCAATAGTGGGTTGGGTTCCACTGCCTCTTTGCTAAACAGAAACTACATAATAGAAACCACATCCCTCCCTTTATGTATCAGACAGGTGCTTTCTAAATGGATAGTTTTTATTCACAGTTGGTGCCTGTGTTGGATCTGAATTTATTTTACATATGTGCTGTTGTTTGTTTCAAACTGATAGCTCATTCAATAGAGCACGAGACTCTGAATCTCACACTTTAATCATATTTATCGGAGAAGAAAAAATTAAAACTATTAATAAATCAAGCCAAGGGAATGTGATATTCTGCTGCTGGAAATTCCCCAAAAAGAGAGGAGTCAGTATTTGGATTTTCCATATTTCATTTTTAAAAGACGGGATTTTAAAAGACCCAAGAGGATGTTTTATTTTCCTGAAAGGCACATTAAATAATTTCGAAGGAGAGAAGTAACACTAATTTGAAGAATTCCAAAGTTAAGTGCCACAATCTCTTGTTGATGATTCTGTGGGCTTCAACATGTTTTTTTTTTTTAACTCTTAGCTCAATTCAAGGCAAAGATGAAAACACAGCCAGACAAAGTTGCAAACAGAACTTTGGCCACTCAGTTTTTCCACACATGGTTACATTCAAGGCAGAAGAGGAAAACAAAAGCCCTGCCCCTGGAATCAAACTTGTGATTATAAAAGCTCTTCCACCGGGACGCATTTAGTCTCTTGCAAAAGAAAACGTTTTCGTCCTTGGTTGGAAACCGTCATAAAGCACAGAAGCGGCTGCATTAAGAGTCCACATGTAAAAACGATCCCTTGGCATATTGCAAGAACTCAGGGTGCAAAAGAGTCAGTCAAGTTTTCTTCCAGCTGAGAAACATGGCAGCGTCAACAGTAAGTCCAGCAGCCATCTGGGAGGGTCACAGACCTAAGCAAAATAAAAAGGCCACAGCAGAAGAATTGACAGGATGGAAAAGTTTGAACAGAAAAGTTTGGTAAGAGAGCCAACATGTCATTCCACGCGGTAGTCCCAAATGGAATGGGACATCACAAGATTCACAGAAGCCATGGCAACTTTTGTTTGAATTCTGGGATGTCCTCCTCTGGGGTGGCTGTGGCTGTCATGGCAGCCTCTGTCATGGCCTCTGCCACCACACATCGAGAATTGGGCACAGCATATCCAGAAACACACTTCTGGAAGCAGGAACTTCTGCGGTGAGGCAGGAGAGGCCAGGAGAAGCCCTATGGCCGAGGCCTAGCTGCCATGGCGATGGTGGCTGAGAGACAGCTGGTAAGGGCCTTTTCAGGGCCGGGGCCTTTTCAGTGATGGCTCCGAGCTGGTGGAATGCTCTGCCCCATGAGACTAGGGCCCTTCAGGATTTAACCTCCTTCCGTCGGGCCTGTAAGACAGAGCTATTCCGCCTGGCCTCTAATTTGAATTCAGCCTGATCTTTTATTTCCCTTCTCTTCCCTCCCCCTTCCCTTTTATCACCCGCTCTGAGACCCTACAGCTAATTCTCCCCTGGCCTCCTCACTGGCCCAAGTAGGACCAATTGAGCCAGCTAGCCCTGGGGATTATCTAACTGATTTTTGAATTTTATGCTGCTTTTACAATAAAGTGTTTTAAATTTGCTGTTAGCCACCCTGAGCCTGGTTTTTGAACCGGGAAGGGTGGGGTATAAATAAAAAAATATTATTATTATTATTAAGGTGGCGGGTGGATGTGCTTGCATCACGAATATCGGGTGGGTGGAGGTGAGAAAGAACATGGCTTCCATTGGGGTGGGTGAGAGAAGGAACGAGGAATTGGGGTGGGGCAGAGCCATAGCTAGGTGAACTTGACCCCAGATCAGGGGTCAGCAACCTTTTTCAGCCGTGGGCCAGTCCACCGTCCTTCAGTTCATGTGGTGGGCCGGATTATATTTTGAAGGGAAAAAATGAACGAATTCCTATGCCCCACAAATAAGCCAGAGATGCATTTTAAATAAAAGGAGACATTCTACTCATGTAAAAACACGCTGATTCCAAGACTGTCTGCGGGCTGGATTTAGAAGGCAATTGGGCCACATCTAGCTCACAAGCCGTAGGTTGCCTACCCCTGATCCAGATTGTACCCCCTAGGAATGTGGCACAGGAAAAAAATAGGGAAAAACAGGGCCCCCGCGTTTCACAAAGACCCACTATTTAAAACCTTTTATTATGAGGCACTCGTGAAATTAAAAGACTCCTGCTTCTTGGGAGAAAAGCAATGACAAATCTAGGCAGCATCTTAAAAATCAGAGACATCACCTTGCCAACAAAGGTCCGTATAGTAAAAGCTATGGTTTTCCCAGTAGTGATGTATGGAAGTGAGAGCTGGACCATAAAGAAGGCTGATCGCCGAAGGATTGATGCTTTTGAATTATGGTGCTGGAGAAGACTCTTGAGAGTCCCATGGACTGCAAGAAGATCAAACCTCTCCATTCTGAAGGAAATCAGCCCTGAGTGCTCACTGGAAGGACAGATCCTGAAGCTGAGGCTCCAATACTTTGGCCACCTTGTGAGAAGAAAAGACTCTCTGGAAAAGACCCTGATGTTGGGAAAGATGGAGGGCACAAGGAGAAGGGGACGACAGAGGACGAGATGGTTGGACAGTGTTCTCGAAGCTACCAGCATGAGTTTGACCAAACTGCGTGAGGCAGTGGAAGACAGGAGTGCCTGGCGTGCTCTGGTCCAGGGGGTCACGAAGAGTCGGACACGACTAAACAACTAAACAACAAAAACAACAATTATGAGGCAATAATCAATATTTTCAATTATGAACATATTTATGGACATATTTTTTAGCTGATTTTGTGCCCCCCTCGTCTGCAGCCCTAGTGGGGGCCCTCCTCCCCACCCCCCAGCTATGGCCCTGGGGTAGGGACGAGAAAGAGCGTAACTTCGGGTGAACTGGGTGGGAGAAAGAGCAAGGAATTTGGATGTGTTTTGTTTGTTTGTTTGTCCCACTTTCTCATCCATGGCATGCTAGACTGAAGGCAAAGCATGGAAGCAGCAACAGATTTGCTAATTGGTTATTTAAACTGGATGAGGACCTCGGGCCTGTTTTCTCGGAGCCCCTCTGAATGAAACTGCTTGGGGAGTAGGGAACGATGCGCAACTTGGAAGTGCCCGGAAACAGCAGCTGCGCTTGATGCAACAGTGCAATTGTTTCTGAAGCAATCTGGATGACCAGGCCTGTCCTTGCTCAAGCCACTTGCGAAAGCTGCTGCATGAGGAAGCTGTGGCTGGACTTTTGGCATGCTTACGTGGAAATGTATGGATTTTTAGGGGAAGGGTGATGGCTGAGCAGTTGAGCATTTGCTCCACGTGCAGAAGGTCCAAGGTTCGATCCCTGGCGTCTCCAGATAGGGCTTGGGGTGGCCCCTGCCTGAAACCCCTAAAAAGCTGCTGTTAGGCATAGAATCATAGAACTGTGGAGTTGGAAGGGATCCTAAGGGTCATCTAGTCCGACCCCCTGCAATGCAGGAATCTCAACTCAAGTATCCAAGACAGAGGGCTAAAATCTATGGTTGTTCCTCCTGAAGCAGGATGTGCCCTACTATTCTCAGCTACCTCATTCAGTGGCAATAACTCGCCTGTCCTCACCAGCAAGATCCGTACACACCCCTTGGTAGTGCTTTGAGCTGTTAGCAAGGCTGTTTCACACTCAGTTCTTACTTACCATCCCATCTTCTGTCTAGGGCCCCATCTACACTCTTCGTCTAAAGCAGGGATCAGCAAACTTTTTCAGCAGGGGGCTGGTCCACTGTCCCTCAGACCTTGTGGGGGGCCGGACTATATTTTGAAATTACAGTGGTGCCCCGCAAGACGAATGCCTCGCAAGACGAAAAACCCGCAAGACGAAAGGGTTTTCCGTTTTTCGAGGCGCTTCGCAAGACGAATTTCCCTATGGGCTTGCTTCGCAAGACGAAAACGTCTTGTGAGTCTTGCGAGTTTTTCCCCTTTCCCCCCCTTTTTCTAAGCCGCTAAGCCGCTAATAGCCGCTAAGCCTCTAATAGCGCTAATCCGCTAAGCGGCTAATAGGGGTGCTTCGCAAGACGAAAAAACCGCAAGACGAAGAGACTCGCGGAACGAATTATTTTCGTCTTGTGAGGCACCACTGTAATAATGAACGAATTCCTATGCGCCACAAATCACCCAGAGATGCATTTTAAATAAAAGGACACATTCTACTCATGTAAAAACACGCTGATTCCTGGACTGTCTGCGGGCCGGATTGAGAAGGTGATTGGGCCGGATCCGGCCCCCGGGCCTTAGTTTGCCTACCCATGGTCTAAAGCCATATTGTGGGGAGCCAGCACACATGACCTGAGCACAAGAGCCATTCGTACTGCAAAATGCATTGTGCTTAAATAAATAAATAAACTTGACCATTCTTGACCATTTGTTTTATTTTCATTACTGGATTAAAATGGCATCTTTCCTGAGCCTTTACAGGGCAAAGACTAATATGCCGTGTTAAAACGCAAGTCAGTATTTAAAAGTTGTAAGCAAGAACAACACCAAGCAATGTAACACTTTAGATTTTTCAATACTTTTAATTGAACATATGGGAAATAATTGTGCACAGCGGAAAACACTCGGCAGCATTAAGATAAATTCAGCAGTGTAAACAAGTTTTGACGGATGTAGCAATGGAATATTGAGTGGTTTGGTTTATGTAAAATATGCAGGGGTTTATGTTATGCAAAATGAACCATGGAAAGAGAAGAAGGGAAGTCACTGACATTTTAAGGTTGTTTAAATGAATATTCTAAATTGTAAAACAGAAAATTTAATAATATATCTATATCTATAACTTATATGCAATGTTAAAATGCAAGTGGATATTTCAAAGGGTAAACAAAAGCAACAGCAAGCAAGATAACGCTTTTGATTTTTTAAAAAAATACTTTGGGGGGGGGCAGAGGCATTCCTACCCGTTAGCAGCCCCGTAAAACAAAACACAGCTTTCCCGAGATTTTTTGGTTTGTTTAAATGTGCCCGTTGCTTGAAAGGGTTGGGAGAATGGAAAGATCTTCACCTCGCACCAAAGAGGCTGTGCAGAAGGCCTCCGGTGAGCCTCAGCCAGAGAACGATTGCTGAGAAGGCTCTGCCTACCAGCCATAGAATCATAGAATCATAGGGTTGGAAGAGACCACAAGGGCCATCGAGTCCAACCCCCTGCCAAGCAGGAAACACCATCAGAGCACTCCTGACATATGGTTGTCAAGCCTCTGCTTAAAGACCTCCAAAGAAGGAGACTCCACCACACTCCTTGGCAGCAAATTCCACTGTCGAACAGCTCTTACTGTCAGGAAGTTCTTCCTAATCTTTAGGTGGAATCTTCTTTCTTGTAGTTTGGAACCATTGCTCCGTGTCTGCTTCTCTGGAGCAGCATAAAACAACCTTTCTCCCTCCTCTATGTGACATCCTTTAATATATTTGAACATGGCTATCATATCACCCCTTAACCTCCTCTTCTCCAGGCTAAACATGCCCAGATCCCTTTGCTCTCTTGATGGTGACACACAAAGCAGGGCCCTGGCACCCTCCAACTGTTTTGGACTACACCCCCCATGAGCCCTAACCCATGCAGCACGTGACATTCCCCTTGCAGATGGGGAAGTGGACAGCAGGCTGAGGAGGACTGTGTAGGCGTCTGTGGCGTTTGCCCACCTAGGTGTGTGACATCATACCAGGTTCTTAAGGAAAGGGTTAACTAAGTGTAAAATGACTAACCAATAGGAACCCAAGGGGAGGAGTTAGAGTTAGAGTTAGAGTTGTTAAGAAGTCAGTCTGGAGTTAGAGAAGAGACAGAGAGGATAAGTCTGTGGGTTGGGCTAGTCTGATGTGGGAGAGTGAGAGAATCTGTTAAGAGGAGTCAGTCAAACAGTTGATCTAATCAGTCAGAAGGTATTAGGAAGGTATAGGCCGGTAAAGAAACTAAGGATAAGAAACTGACAAGAAAAATTATCTGAAACCATAAACTTGTTAATGCTTATAAAATAAACTTGTTTTTTGGTTCACTTTTAACAACTGGCTGGACTCAGTGTCTTACCAGAGAGTAACTGGCTGGTGGCAGCGGGGAAGCGAGCACAGTGGTGGCACAGGGGTCAATAGACCATTAAACGTCCGGGGACCCTACGTGATCACCACAGTGTCCCTCACCCATTATTTTGTCCATGCAGCTGCATCTACAGCCCTGCTTCTAGAGATGGCCCTTGCCATTATGAATAGGAGCTCTCCCTGCTCTGCCAGAGCAGATAGCAGGACTCCCATACAGGCCTGAATCTTGGGGTGCCTGCTTTCAGACCCTCCAAGGGCCCCTATTTTCCAGCGACATCCCTGATTTCTAATTCTGATTCAGAATGTTCCCCTTTTCCTTAGCATGTCTGTACAGCGGTGCCCCGCAAGACGAATGCCTTGCAAGACGAAAAACTCGCTAGACGAAAGAGTTTTCCGTTTCTTGAGGTGCTTTGCAAGACGAATTTCCCTATGGGCTTGCTTCGCAAGATGGAACGTCTTGCGAGTTCTTGCGAGTTCTTTTCCTTTTTCCAAGCCGCTAAGCCGCTAATAGCCGCTAAGCCGCTAATAGCCGTGCTTCGCAAGACGAAAAAACCGCAAGACGAAGAGACTCGCGGAACGAATTAATTTCGTCTTGCGAGGCACCACTGTATTTTCAATGGAGAAATGTTGGAGGGTATGGAGTTATCTGACCCCATAGTCGTCTGAAGGCAACCCTGTATAGGGAAGATATTTTAAAAAATGTTTAATGTTTTATTATGTTTTTATATACCCTGTCCATCTGGCCAGGCCTCACCAGCCTCTCTGGGCAGCTCCCAACAGAATATTAAAAACACAATAAAACACCAAACATTCAAAACTTCCTTACACAGGGTTGCCTTCAGATGTCTTCTAAAAGTCAGGTAGTTGTCTATTTCCTTGCATCTGACAGGAGGGCGTTCCACAGGGTGGGCGCCACCACCGAGAAGGTCCTCTGCCTGGTTCCCCGTAACCTCACTTCTCGCAGGGAGGGAACTGTCAGAAGGCCCTCAGAGCTGGACCTCAGAGCTGAACGATGGGGGTGGAGACGCTCATTCATAGCTTGGTATACCTGTCAGAATCAGATAAGACCTCCTTGGGACCTATTTCAGCCCAAGGCTTGCATTCCCTTCTGGTCAACCACCCAAGAGCCACTAATATCTTCCCACTCTTGTCTGGAGAAGCTCCCCTCTCTCCCCCTAGGACAGGGGTCAGCAACCTTTTTCAGTCATGGGTCAGCCCACCGTCCCTCAGACCATGTGCTGGGGCCGAACTATATTTTGGAAATGAAAAATGAATCAATTCCTATGCCCCACAAATAACCCAGAGATGCATCTTAAATAAAAGGACACATTCCACTCTTGTAAAAACATGCTGATTCTCAGACCATCCGTGGGCTGCATTGATATAATAATAATAATAATAATAATAATAATAATAATAATAATAATAATATATTTATACCCCGCCCATCTGGCTGGGTTTCCCCAGCCACTCTGGGCAGCTTCCAACACAATATTAAAATACAATAGTCTAAAATTACAAACTTCCCTATACAGGGCTGCCTTCACATGTTTATTTCCTTGACATCTGATGGGAGGGTGTTCCACAGGGCAGGTGCCACTACCAAGAAGGCCCTCTGCCCGGTTCCCTGTAACTTGGCTTCTCGCAGTGAGGGAACCACCAGAAGGCCCTTGGCACTGGACCTCAGTGTCCAGGCAGAACGATGGGGGTGGAGACGCTCCATCAGGTATACTGGGCTGAGGCCATTTAAGGCTTTAAAGGTCAGCACCAACACTTTGAATTGTGCTCGGAAACGTACTGGGATTGAGACGGTGATAGGGTTGCATCCAGCCCCCGGGCCTTAGGTTGCCTACCCCTGCCCTAGGACATGGAAATTAGCCCAGCCTCAGAGTTGGTGGGAATGGGGTGCTGTGGATTCCATCATACCTGTCCTAAAATACTTTGGTCAGGGCACAGGACTCCACACACACCAAGGGGAAAGGCATGCTGCCATTGAGGGGGGCAGTTTGAGTCCTGAAGCCTCCAGTTGCCTGTACCTTCCTCTTAAGTTCATAAGATTGCTGAAGGCTGGGACAGGACGGTCGCCAGCTGTTTTTCTCACAAGTTGTGAGAAAAGTTCATATTATGTAAGAGGGCGATGAGAGATGTCTGGCATGGACATCCAAAATGCAGCTGTGCATGTGACTACAAGAAGAAGGGTGTTCTGGGAAGGCTCACCTGGGAATGATTATAAGCACAATAATCCTAAGGAAACAGGTAATGTGCTCAGAGCGTGGCGGCAGAAACATGTTCTGCTAGTAATACGAGGGATGAAGGGCGCTTTTCAGCTCAGAAAAGGAGGGGTAAATGCTTAAATCAACGGTAGCAAAAACATTTAGACACCCAAAGGAAAATAGAAACCACACCAGCAGTGTTATCTTAATGGCAGGGAGTATAATGCACAGCACCGGAAGAAACGTGACGCTTCAGGTCCCTTTTGCAAAGAGATAGTTGAAAGAACAACAACGTCCCAGCATGCACTTCACCTTCCTTTGACTCATCTCTGAAAAGACCCTTTTGACTGACAGTCCAGAACTTGAGATATACTGCTGGGACAATCCTGACCTCTCTCTCTCTCTGCAGTTGTTGACATATTTGTTCTTTATTGTTTCTTTGTGAAATGAGGATCGATTAAAAGTTATTTAAAACGACAACAGCAACAGTGTCCCCGCACCTCGTTCTGCAATCTCGCAGAGAAGTAGAAATGATGCCACGGAAAAGCACTGCCTTCTACTCCCAATCCCAGAAATGATCCATCACTTTGACAGAATCAAAAGCGTACAGCGATCAAGGCAAGCATAGGCAAACCCAGCCCTCCAGATGTTTTGGGACTACAATTCCCATCATCCCTGACCCCTGTTCCTGTTAGCTAGGGATGATGGGAGTTGTAGTCCCAAAACATCTGGAGGGCTGAGTTTGCCTATGCCTGATCTAGGAGACACTTCCTCTGTCTCTCTTTCTCAGGGTAGCTTTGAGGTCCCCAACATGGTGTCCCCAGAAACCTTCCATGCTCGCCAAAGCCCTCCGCCCTCCCCCACTTTTTTTTTAAATAAAAAAGAGTGACTTTTTTGGTTGGAAGGGATCTCTGTTTTTTTATGGGATGTCACCTGCTTTCTTTGTCTTGTTTTTTTGAGGGGCGGCAGGTTCTTTTGTTTCCGAACATCACCGCTTTTCTTCTGTGAAATGGGTATTTTTGTGGTGGCCACAGCCGTTTATCGATTTTTCAGATGTGCTACCAGGCACAAAAAGGTTGGGTATACCTGTTGGAGGAAATCAGCCAATCCGGCTTGAAGCTGGATTAAAACTGGTTGTGCATTCTGTATCATCCCTCAAGCTGCCTTGAGCGTTTTGCTAAAGATTGTTCCACCATTGAGTAAAACAATGAGAGATAAGGAACTGGCCTGCAGTTCTTTTCAGTTTAAGGGGATCAATGAATCCCAAAGGGTGTCCTGAGACCACTAGCCTAGTCTTGTTGTCTTGTTGCGTTGGATGGGTTTCAGTTAGTAAGGCTCGAGGAGCTGGACAAAGTGCTTGGATATTTATTTATTTTTTACATGACACCCTAAAGTCACTCCTTGACATGGGAAATCAGCCTTGTGATTAGGGCACATCCCTCCCCACCGACACCTTTTGAATAGCTTTGCCACTGTTTCTAACTTTATTCTCTTCTCTCGTACATCTTCCCAGCATTTGCGTATTTCAGTACCACCTCAGCTCTGACCACTATGTCCCGGTGAATCAGGAATAGGGAACCTTCGCCTTGGAAACGCTGTTGGAAGCTGATGTTTCCTCATTCCTGGCGAGACTTTTCCCTCAGCCTATCTGTTGTGCTGTTGCTGGATGGGAAAACTTGTCACATCCCCTCAGGTGGCTTACCCATTTGAACTCCCATTAGCCCCAGCCAGCAGGGCCTACAGACAACGATGGTGGGAGTTGTAGTTCAGCAACATTTGTGGTGCCTGGGTGGGCAGCAAACATTTGTTTTGGTATTTTATCAAATACACCCTGCAGGATGGCTTCTGCAGACAATAGCTCTGGTGCAAGGCCAGGCCTCCAGGGCCCCTGTGCACATTCAGAACAGCAACGTGGGGAAGGAGAAGTTGAAGGCGTTTATTTTGCTTCCACAATGGTCCACAGCAAAACCAGAGGCCTTTCTTTTGGGCATCGTCGGCCAGAGGGTGTTAAAGAAGGACTGAACATTTTTTATGTATGCAACAACAGCAGCAAGGATACTTGTCGCTAAGCACTGGAAAACCCAAGATTTGCCCACACTGGAAGAATGGCAGATGCAACTGATAGACTATATGGAGCTAGCAGAAATGACTGGCAGAATCCGAGACCTGGGAGAAGAGGCTGTGGAGGAGGACTGGAAGAAATTTAAGGACTATTTACAAAAATATTGTAAATTGTATGAATGTTAAGAAAGATGTAAGATTATCAACAATATGGCACCAATAAGTTAGTTAGAAGGAATATGAAGATAAATGAAAATATAAGAAAAGATAAATTTTGGATAAATATTATGTTAAAATTAAGCTTGTAAGGTTTGGGTTAAATTATCTAAAATTAGGGATACAATATTGGAAAATTATAATATAAGAATTGAAACAAGGTGATAAATTGCTGGGTAAAGCTTGAAAATTTGGAACGCAGGAACGAGAGATGCGAGGAAGTCCAAAGAAGTGAAGAAAATGTGGATATTGAAAAATTATATGTTATTTTGTTTGCTTTTTCTATTGTATTAAGAAAATCTTTAATAAATATTTATTAAAAAACAACAACACAATGGTCCACAGCAGCACCATGCCTCATGGCTTTCCCCCCAGAGAATCCTAGGAACTGAAGTTCCTCACACAGCCACAACGCCCAGCATGCTTCAGAAACGACAGCTTCCAGGAGGGCAAAGCCATGTCCTTGGAATTGCTTGCCGTACCATTAGACAGAGACAGGCAATTGCCTCAGGCGGTTAATTCTGAGTGGGCAAAAGATGGGTTGCCTTTTCACTGGGAGGGAGGAAGAGAGGTTCTTGTGGGATTTTCTACCTCAGAGGTATGAGTGTGTGTGTGTGGACTGTGCAAATCTCTCAATCTATGTTTCTCTCGGTTTCTCATTCCCCCCAGCTCTTAAAGTAAGGTTACCAGACGTCCCCATTTACAAATCAGTCCCCTATCATTTCCACTATCATTCCGACGGAAGTTGAAAAGTATCACCGGATTCATTGAAAAAAACCTCTGGTAACCTTATCTTGGGACGCGGGTGGTGCTGTGGGTTAAACCACAGAGCCTAGGGCTTGCCGATCAGAAGGTCGGCGGTTTGAATCCCCACGACAGGGTGAGCTCCTATTGCTCGGTCCCTGCTCCTGCCAACCTAGCAGTTCTAAAGCACGTCAAAGTGCAAGTAGATAAATAGGTACCGCTCTGGCGGGAAGGTAAACGGCGTTTCCGTGCGCTGCTCTGGTTCACCAGAAGCGGCTTAGTCATGCTGGCCACATGACCCGGAAGCTGTACGCCGGCTCCCTCGGCCAGTAAAGCGAGATGAGCGCCACAACCCCAGAGTCAGTCACGACTGGACCTAATGGTCAGGGGTTCCTTTACCTTTTAACCTTATCTTAAAGTCATGCCTCGTTTTCACATGCTCAGTGGTTGTAAAAGAAAAGAAAATAAGTCTTCATGAGAATTCATCTACACTTTGCGAAGCATCCCTCACAATCTAACCCATTTATGAATATAGTTTTGGCTAATATATGCATTTCTCTCTCATATATGCATCATTTGTACACACTGCTCGGTTGGAGAACTGCACTGCACAATTCACAGGGGTGCAAATATTGAAGGGCAGCTGTGGTTTGGTTCGCACATTGTCTCGGAAAGTGTGACTTGGGCACGTCTGCCTTTTAATGTGAACTGAACTGAATTTCATCTTCCTGACTCTTCACGCCCCTCCTTTGACCTTGTTCTTGTTGCTGTCGCACCGGCTACCTGGCAAAAGAATCATGCTCTCGGGCTCATATGGGTCCCTTCAGCAAAACAATACTTGCAAGGAACATTTTAAATCTTTTAATTGGGAATTGTAGATAGACAAACAGAAACATACATGGTATTTTTAGTGCACCAGCACTCTGTTCATAAGAGACGTTGTTTCTACAGTATTATAATAATGGTATTTTTGAAGGCTAGTGGTGTAGACATATGCACAACAATTTTGAGAAAGGTTTTCTTTCTTGAAAGCTCCAGACACGTCTAAGAGCTTGTGCAGGGTTGCAATCTGGGAAATTGTGCTGGTGAGAGCCTGCGATATAGGCTAACCCTATGAAGTACCGTATTTTTTGCTCTATAAGACTCACTTTTTCCCTCCTAAAAAGTAAGGGGAAATGTGTGTGCGTCTTATGGAGCGAATGCAGGCTGCGCAGCTATCCCAGAAGCCAGAACAGCAAGAGGGATTGCTGCTTTCACTGCGCAGCGATCCCTCTTGCTGTTCTGGCTTCTGAGATTCAGAATATTTTTTCCTCTTGTTTTCCTCCTCCAAAAACAAGGTGCGTCTTGTGGTCTGGTGGGTCTTATAGAGCGAAAAGTACGGTAGTCTGTGTTTAAACCAGGGGTGGGTAACCTCCAGTTCATGGGCCAGCCCTGGCCTGTCAGGGCGGGGGATTTGGCCCATGAGGCTATTTTAAGGAAACTATGCCTACCTTCCCCTCCAATGAGTGGTGACGCCAGCTGATGGGACAGGGTTTGATCCTGCGTTGACTGCACGGACCGGTTTCACAGCCGAGCACTTGTAGGTGCAGTCAAATTGAACAGGATTTAGTCCCTGCTCATCAACCGACCAGTGGGGGTTTAGGTTTGGTGAGACATTCCTGTTCTGCTGGGAGCAGGCACACACAGTCAAAGCTCAGGTGTGAGGCTGTTTGAAAGCCCTTTTGCAAACAGCCCCGACTGCTCTTTAAACACTTCCATTTTCAGAGGTTCAAAGAGCAGTACCCCCTGTGAAGGAGGTCAGTGTTATTATCATTTCCATGTTGCCATTCAGCAGGGACACCGACATTGGGCCCCACATTGTGGCTGTCCAATGTCGGCGTGCGCCCCGCAGTGCCATAATGACGTTGTGATGTGACGTGAGGCCGGAACACGTGCACTGTGCCATGCTGTCATGATAGCACAGTGCACATGTTCTGGTGCTGCGGCAGTGACTGGATCGGGGCCTCTGCGTCCATGTGCCACCCCCCACAACCACCTACTGCCTTACCTCTAGTGCTCAGGCCCTGTCACCACCATGGCGGGTGGTGCACAGAGGCGGCTACAGAGGCGGCAGACAGCAGTCATGGCAGGGGTGGAGGCCTGGCGCCCACAGCAAAAAAACAGTTTGGGGGCCCAGGCCCCTGGGGGCCCCTGAAGATGGTGCCAGTCAGAGAGTGCTAGAGAACAGGGACCTGGTTATTCCGAGTTCCTCATTCTGCGTTCCTAGCTGAGGCCACATTTGAACCAGGAGGTTTTGCGGCCTGGGGCTCGTGCGCTTTCAGCCTGACCCTACACGTTTACTTGAAAGAAAGTCCCAATGAATTGAATGGGGTTTGCTTTCAAGAAGGCATGCCTGGGATTGCAGCCTGAACTACTGGGCTATGTCATGAAATCTGATCACCTTGTGAGGTTCTAAGAAGTTCTCCCAAAATCTTTTGTTTGGGCAAAGGTAGCTTGCAAATCCCAGACCAAAGGACGGACGGACACTTGCGTGATTTGCAGCACTTCAGGAACTTCAGGGACCGCACACCAGGGGGCGCCACCAAACCAACTCACTGTCATGGCAATGTTTGGGAAGCGGCCATAACTCAACGTGTTATAACTGGTCGTGAAGCGGCTTTTATCTCTTGTCAATAAATAAAATAAATAGGATGGGGACCTGCTGTCAGAAGCCCTACGGAGCCACGGCCAGACGAGCAGCAGTTTCCTGCATCCGTAGGGAACTTGATAATAAACGAATTGGTTTGTTTAGAGGGCTAATTTGTGGGCCGGAAGGTAAAGACAGAAATATAAACCGGGAGCGACATTGTAGATACGAAAGGACGGCATTGTGTCCATTATAAGAAGCAGGGCCTTGGCTGTTTTGGAGACGGAAGGAGACATGAGCAAGAGGAGACGGTCACTGTGGGGAGCGGGTCAGTTTCATTACAGGGCGGGTGTGTTCTGGGTCTCACAAGAGGTAGGCAAGGAGCATGGTCAGGATGGTGGCCACGCAGACCAAGGGGAGGCGGGGAGCCCCGGAGTAGCCGCTGTTGCAGTAGTCAGTGTTGCAGCAGTAGTAGGTGACGCGGAAAGGGTTGTTGGAGTAGCTGATTCTGTCCAAGCTGCTACACTTTCTGGCCGAGATGCAGCCCTTCCCGTAGATAGATTCGTGGACTTTGTAATCTGCAAGGAGCAAGCGGGTGCAAAGTTACAAGGGCCGCAGCTCAGCGGCAGAGGGTCTGCCTTGCAAGCGGAAGGCTCCGGGTTCAATCCCCGGCGTCTCCAGGTAGGGCTGGGGGAGAGTTCTGCCCGAAATCCCAGAAAGCTGCTGCCGGTCCGTGTAGACAGTGCTGAGCTAGATGGACCAGTTGTCCAACTCAATATAACACAGTACAGTGGTACCTCGGGTTACATATGCTTCAGGTTACATACGCTTCAGGTTACAGACTCCGCTAACCCAGAAATAGTACCTCGGGTTAAGAACTTTGCTTCAGGATGAGAACAGAAATCATGCTCCGGCAGCACGGCAGCAGCAGGAGGTGCCATTAGCTAAAGTGGTGCTTCAGGTTAAGAACAGTTTCAGGTTAAGAATGGACCTTCAGAATGAATTAAGTACTTAACCCGAGGTATCACTGTACATATGTTCCTACAGAGGTTGAGGATCGGCAGGACGTACCGGGGCTGGTAGATACTCCTGATTTTAATGGTGGAGCATAGGCATGCTAAGCCAGAAATGTTGCCATGAGAAACGAAGCCTGAGGGGGAATGAGATCATTGCACTGCACCCAGAATGCAAGCGCAGGTCTCGCCTAATCCCCATCTTTAAAAAGGGATTTCACAGAGGTGGCTTGGAAAGGGGCATTTAGACACATGACAGCTCTCTCTCTATGACCTCCAGAAGCAGAGGCAGTATATATACTGTATGGTAGTTATTAGGGAACACAGTGGCATAGCGTGGACTGCTAGTGCCCGGGGTAGGCAAACCACAGACACTTCTGAAGTGATCCCTCCTCTGGAGACAGGTGGGGCTGCACAGCGCTCCTTAAATGCCCGCCCACACAGGGCAGAGTTCGATCGGCCAATGCGGCCAGTGACGGGTGAATTTCCCTGATGCCCGCAGAGAGGCTGCACTGGGATCGCCCCTTGCCCGCATTCCTCCATCCTTGCCCATTCACCATGGGCCTGATCTGCTTCCGCAACTGTGTGGGGATAGCAGCATGCTGAGCGAAAAAGCAAGCACCTCCGCTGTTGCCGGCTCCTGCCAGGGACAGCAAGGCCAGGCCAGACTCTGGGACCCAGAGACCCCCGGCAGCAGGCAGGGAAGGACAGGGAGCCGGGGAGAGGGCCTGCCAGGATGTGCCTGGGCGGTGGCCACGCCTTTCGCCCACCTCCTGCCTCCTGCCAGCCTGCTGACTGGAGTAGACACTCGGTCCGGCCTGCAGGGTACCCAGGAAGCCCCACGCCACCTCCGGGCAGGCCATGGCTGCACACAACTTCCTGACTGGAGGCTGGAGGGAGGGAAGCCCATCCCTGGGACAGTGGCACCAACCTGAATGCCCTCTGATAGTACTGCAGCTCTCTCCTTCACCGCAGGTCACGCTTGTCTCTGAGCAGGGTTGATCGAAGTCGCATTTGAAGCAATGGAGTACTGTTCTTGGCTCCGTGGTGTTTTGGCCCAGGGCTAAAGTGAAGGAAAAGGGAGACTCATGCCGTGACACGCAGACCCTGCCTTCCAAGTGCGGAGAAACCTCCATGGTCCCAGCACATGCCCTCAGGGTCTGGGCCATAGCTGTCAAGTGTCCCTTATTTGGTGGGAAACTCCCTTATCCCAGCGCCGTGTCCCGCTGCTGTCCCTTATTGATGATGTCCCTTAAATTTCCCGGGTTTCAAAGGAAGCAGCTCCTCTCCCTCCCTCCCTGCCGGCCAGGGAGGAGGGAGGCTCCAGCTGTGTTGCTTGGCTGCCCGGCCCGCCCCCCTCCAGCCTCCTTTCACCAGCCTCGGCCCCCGGGAGCCCCTCCCCACCGGGACTGAGGAGCCTTGAGAGGAGAGCGAGGGCAACCATAGAGAAAGCAGTTCAGAGAGAGGAGAAGGAGGAGGAGGCGCAGGCAGGTGTTCCAAGGGCTAACCATAGAGGGGGAAAGCGGAGGAAGGACCCCAAGCGCTTCTCCCATAGATTTGTAGTGGTAGACTAGCATAGATGGTCTGATCTGCGGGTTTACTTCGGGCGCTATTCCCACCCCCTTCCTCCCGCCCCGCCTGATGGAACTGAGAGCTGCAGATGGAGCACGAGAGAAAAGATACAGAACTGCAGCAGCATCTTCGTAGCTTGGACTTCGTTTTGTGCAAAAAGTGGTTGCTGCTTGTAGTTATTTAATTGCAGTGTTTCATCAGCTGGTGTCTTGAGCAGCAACCTCTGGAAATGAAGGGCTAAAAACCGGCGCTGCTCTCCCAAATGATCTGGTCCCTTTTAGCTTCGTATTTCAGCTGGATGACTAAAATCCCTTATTTTGGCTGCTGATCCCTTATTTCCGAGGCTGCTGGTCCCTTATTTTCAGATCCGTAAGTTGACAGCTATGGTCTGGGCTCCTTAGAACAAAGGTCGTCGGAGCGGGCGCTCCTGCCTTTGCGATGCTTGGTTTGATCTGCACAGAGATGCAAGCTTGCAAACCGCTTTGAGGTTCTTTTCGCGATCGAGCGGCAGATGCATTTTGTGACATGAAGAAGTGAAACGCGGCGCTGAGCTCAAAGCGCTGACCATCCCAAACTGCTTCCCCTTTAAGTTTTCCCTTGGATTCTGCCCAGGGAGGAAGTCTCAAGCCTCTACAGACACATCCGTACCACAGATTTTAATATTGGGGGGACTGTAATTCTGTAAGGGTCATAATGACAACAAGCAAACAAATAAATAAATCGAAGGCTCCTTCTTGGTTTCCCCAGAAACTCCTGTTTGGCCATTGTGGGGAAAAAGACGAGATAGGGAGAATCTGATCTGATCCAGGGACCCAACAGGGCTCTCCCATCATCCCCATTTAGGCCTTTATTTGGGTACAAACAGCCTCGGCCCAGTATACCTGAAGGAGTGTCTCCACCCCCATCGTTCAGCCTGGACACTGAGGTCCAGCGCCGAGGGCCTTCTGGCAGTTCCCACATTGCAAGAAGTGAGGTTACAGGGAACCAGGCAGAGGGCCTTCTCGGTGGTGGCACCCGCCCTGTGGAACGCCCTCCCACCAGATGTCAAAGAGAAAAACAACTACCAAACTTTTAGATGACATCTGAAGGCAGTCCTGTTTAGGGAAGCTTTTAATGTTTGATGCATTACTGTATTTTAATATTGTGTTGGAAGCTGCCCAGAATGGCTGGGGAAGCCCAGGCCAGATGGGTGGGGTACAAATAATAAATTCTATTATTATTATTATTATTATTATTATTATTATTATTATTATTACAAATGAAGAGAGAGATCAACCGTGTTGTGTTTTTTATCCCCATTCGGGAGCTCTTCAAGTTCGAACACCGCCATTTGTGCAGAGCCTGCACAAGTAAAAACTGAAGGTCGTCCCAGGTCCTCCTCCCTGCTAGATTTGGGATCTGCCATTCACCCCGATTACTGGATTGTGTGCCTGGGAGAAGCAACCTCAGCTCTTTTCGTACTCGAAACCTGACTATGCAGATGTCAGGGGTGGGGCCCTTGGGAATGACTTTAGCTGACCTCACATGTACACACCTTGGTTTTCTTTTGCACTTGAAGGAGTGCTTAAGCAGGATTCCTGTGCTCTGAGAACTCCCTGGGGAGGGACGAGTTAAATCGCCCTGCCACTCACCTCACCTTGACGCCTGCCTGCCGGTTCTTTTTTTGGCGACTTCCTTGTGGTTGTGAAATTTGGATATGTCTGGGCTGAAGTGCTTGTTCTTTGAAGCTACTTAGCTTCTAAAAAACAAAAAACAAAAACCCTTCTCTTTATCTCTCCCTTTCTCTCAAGGTAGGGGGCACAGGAAAGGCACTTGGGGTTCCTCAGAAGGCAGAGTCAAGAGTGCTGAATATCCAGCCCTCCGGCGCGATCTTGCTGAGGAACACAGTGCACTTCGAATCTTCCCACATTGGAAAGGACAATCGTTGGGAGGAGACCTGACCTCCTCCACCCCCTCAACGTTCAGGAGACCTGGCTCCTTACCCCCAGATATTGAGGGGATCCCAAGACCCCTCAGCCCCCTGTAGCTACTGCAGTGCACTCTATGTGGGGCTACCTTTGAAGGTGACCCGGAAACTACAACTAATCCAGAATGCAGTAGCTAAACTGGTGACTGGGAGTGGCCGCCAAGACCACATAACACTGGTCTTGAAAGACCTACATTGGCTCCCAGTACGTTTCAGAGCACAATTCAAAGTGTTGGCGCTGACCTTTAAAGCCCTAAACGGCCTCAGTCCAGTATATCTGAAAGAGCGTCTCCATCCCCATCGTTCAGCCCAGACACTGAGGTCCAGCGCCGAGGGCCTTCTGGCGGTTCCCTCATTGCGAGAAGCCAAGTTACAGGGAACCAGGCAGAGGGCCTTCTCGGTAGTGGCACCCGCCCTGTGGAACGCCCTCCCACCAGATGTCAAAGAGAAAAACAACTACCAGACTTTTTGACAACATCTGAAGGCAGCCCCGTTTAGGGAAGCTTTTAATATTTGATGCATTACTGTATTTTAATATTGTGTTGGAAGCCGCCCAGAGTGGCTGGGGAAACCCAGCCATATGGGCGGGGTATAAATAATAAAGTATTATTATTATTATTATAGCTGGTGCACATGCCCGCAATCTAATTCCGTTTCCAGCGTTTCTCCATCTTCGGTCCCCAGCTGTTGTTGGACTGCACTTCCCATCAACCCTAGCTAGCAGGACCAGTGGTATTTCTAAATTTGCATTTGCTAACGACCATTTTGTGCAAATATGTGTCCTCATCTGGGGTGAAGAGTTTTCTCTCTTTGGGCGATGCTCGGGTGTGTGTCACCCTCCCCAAGAGTGTGGTGGTGAGATCAGCTTGAGGAGCGTTGCAATTGAAAAAGTGGAAGGCAGGGAAACTGCAAAACTCCCCTCTCTTGTCTGAGGCTTCTAGCATTCATGCCATAGCCGCTTTATCATACAAAATGAGCAGAACATAAGAAGAGGCTGCTGGATCAGGCCAGAAGCTCATCTTCGCCCAGTATCCCTTTCTAACAGTGGCTAACCAGATGCCCATTGAAAGCCAGTAAGTCCAAGACCTGAGCCCAAGAGCCCTCCTCTGGTTTCCATGCTGTCCATGGCGGCACAGGTCAATTCTGTGTCCAGGGCAGCTGTTTATCAGCTCCACCTGGTACTCAGGCTGAGACCCTACCTGCCCACGGACTGTCTCGCCAGAGTGGTGCATGCTCTGGTTATCTCCCGCTTGGACTACTGCAATGCGCTCTATGTGGGGCTACCTTTGAAGGTGACCCAGAAACAGCAACTAATCCAGAATGCAGCAGCTAGACTGGTGACTGGGAGTGGTTGCCGGGACCACATAACACCAGTCCTGAGAGACCTGCATTAGCTCCCAGTACGTTTCCGAGCACAATTCAAAGTGTTAGTGCTGACCTTTAAAGCCCTAAATGGCCTCAGTCCTGTATACCTGAAGGAGCGCCTCCACTCCCATCGTTCAGCCCAGACACTGAGGTCCAGCTCCAAGGGCTTTCTGGCAGTTCCCTCACTGCGAGAAGTAAGGTTACAGGGAACCAGACAGAGGGCCTTCTCAGTAGTGGCGCCCCCCTGTGGAATGCCCTCCCTTCAGATGTGAAGGAAATAAGCAGCTATCTTATCTTTAAAAGACAGCCCTGTTTATGGAGGTTTTTAATATTTAATGCTGTATTGTTTTAACACTCGATTGGGAGCTGCCTAGAGTGGCCTGGGAAACTCAGCCAGATGGGTGGGATATAAATTATTATTATTATTATTATTATTATTATTATTATTATTATTATTATTATTATATTTCTAGAAACTGCTATTCAGAAGCATTCAGAGCTCAGCCATCATGGCAAGTAGCCACCAATTGCCTTGTCCTCCCTAAATTTGTCCCATCCTCTTTTAAGGAGAGGGAAGCAGCAGACTCACTCTAGCCAGGCAGCAGTTCAGGGACTCTCTTACACCAGATCTCCAGGAAGAAATATTCTTGCACACATTTTCAATAGGTCCTTCGGATGTTCGCAATGACTTGGAGGGGGATGGAAGACATGCTTGTGGTTGACCATAGTCAGAGGCCAAAGTGGACTTAGGTACTGAAATCCCAAAGGAGCAGAAAAAACTATTTATGTATGTGACCACGGGCTGCACAGATGTTACTGGCCCAAAGACGGAGAGAAGGTAAAGTTCCTACCGGAGAAGAATGGCAGATGAAGTTGATGGACTACACTGAAAAGTCTTCTGACTGGAAGAGTCAGAAATCAGGAAGACCAAAATTTTAACAAGGGATGGGAGAAATTTATAACTTATCTTAAAGACTACTGTGAACAGTTAAAATCATTAGCAGGATTGGAATATCACTTGTGCTTTAAGGTTGATTCTGAGCATAAAGGAAGAAGTAAAGGGTTTGGATTGTCATAAAAAATGCAGGAGGAACTGATTAATAATAGGGGAGGATGGAAGTCCAGGAGATTCATTGGAATCTTGCTTTATGATTTATGTTTGCTATATCTCTGCAAATTTTAAGTTGAAAAATCAAATACCGTATTTTTTGCTCTATAAGACTCACTTTTTCCCTCCTAAAAAGTAAGGGGAAATGTGTGTGCGTCTTATGGAGTGAATGCAGGCTGCGCAGCTATCCCAGAAGCCAGAACAGCAAGAGGGATTGCTGCTTTTACTGCGCAGCGATCCCTCTTGCTGTTCTGGCTTCTGAAATTCAGAATATTTTTTTTCTTGTTTTCCTCCTCCAAAAACTAGGTGCGTCTTGTGGTCTGGTGCGTCTTATAGAGTGAAAAATACGGTAAATGGTTTGTTTTAAAGTGGGCTGAGCAACAAATGTAAATTCATAGGTTGGTATATTTATAGGACTGTAGAGTTGGAAGAGACCACAAGGATCATCTCATCCAACCCCCTGCGATGCAGGAATTTTTTGCCAAAACCATTATTGTGCAGCCGGCTGGTTTCTGCACACTCTCACATCCCCATCCAGGTAAGCGGAAAGCATTATTGGAGCTCAGAGACGCAGCCCAGCCACTCCAGGAGAGTGAGAACCAGGGTTAGTGAGAACCAAGCCGTGGTCTGGGAAGAGGACCAGTTAGAGAGGCCTTTGGGGGGCTGCCTTTGGCTCCCCCCCCTGATCCTAAGGTTCCCCTACCCCCAGTGTGCACAACCACAGCCTAAACCACCTGCCGACCTTTGCATTTCACAGACCCTCACTGGAAATAAGCAACGCCCACAGCTGCGGTCGGGTGTGCAAGTCTGCTCCAAGTGGCGTTCCACCTCCCATCTCTTCTTACCTATTTGTAAGATGGATGCTGTGAGAAGCAAGGCAGCGGCAGCTCTCCCGGCCATAGTCCCGAAATATTCACAACGGAGGCAACTGGAAGGTAGACGGGTAGAAAATGACACCTCTTGAGGAGCTGCGAAAAAGGCCAGCCACAGATCTGTTGCTACACGGGCTGGAGCTGAATCATGACAGCCCTATATATTGGAGCGGCAGTCCTCTGTCACAACCTCGGTGTCTTCGAGCTGACAGTGGGTGGAGATTAGTTTATTGTACCAGACACACCCTTTTCATCTTGGTGTTGAGTTCTGCCGTGGCCAACCATGTGATGAGACACCCTCCCTCAGTAGGTGTGCATCACATAAGCCTTGGAGATATTTTTTTTGCCAACCTCAAGCAATTTTTTTTTTTTGCATGTTCTGGATTGTTTTACAACTTCTTCTTTTCTTCTGTGCTATTTTAAGCTGCTTTTAATTAACAATGTGCAGAGCACATCTCCCCGTCTTGTGAAACCGTCCCGGTTTGCCAGAGTTTCCACGCTCGTCTCGAGTTTTGGTACGGACAGTGATTTAAGTAAGCACGGGTGTGAATTATTTATGTCTTTTTAAAAGGTTTTTGTTTATACTTTTCAAATTTATACATTTCATTAGTTTTACAATCATTTCAAAGCATGACTTCCTCCCCCCTCTTTCGGGGGTTCCTTAAATTTATTTTTAAAAAATATCTTCTGCATTTCCAAATTCATTTAATTTGCTCATTTAATTATCTACTTTAAATTTATACTCTTGTGAAACGGCAGGTTATTGCAATAATCCTGCCAATGTTTTTATCTGTTTGCAATTTATCTGTAAATATTCAATAAACCATTTCCATTCTTTTATTATGCTATCTTGATTTCTTATTCTTCCGGTTAAGTTTCACCATTTCTCTGTATTCCACAAGTTTCTGTGTCCATTTTTCTTTTGCTGGGACTTCTGCTTCTTTCCATTTCAGGGTGAGTAGCATTCTTGCCGCTGTAGTTGCATATGTAAATAAATTTCTATACAGTTTAGGTAGTTCTGTCCCTATAATTCCCACAATATTATTTATGTCTTAGTATACTTGGGACGCGGGTGGCGCTGTGGGTTAAACCACAGAGCCTAGGACTTGCTGATCAGAAGACCGGCGGTTCGAATCCCCACGACGGGGTGAGCTCCCGTTGTTTGGTCCCTGCTCCTGCCAACCTAGCAGTTTGAAAGCACATCAAAGTGCAAGTAGATAAATAGGTACCGCTCCAGCGGGAAGGTAAACAGCGTTTTCATGTGCTGCTCTGGTTCACCAGAAGCCGCTTAGTCATGCTGGCCACATGACCCGGAAGCTGTACGCCGGCTCCCTCGGCCAATAAAGCGAGATGAGCGCCGCATCCCCAGAGTTGGTCACGACTGGACGTGATGGTCAGGGGTCCCTTTACCTTTTTATAGCCTTTGCCAACCTGGGACCACCCACAGCCATAACCCCCCCTCCCAACCGTCTCGTTTTAACCAGGACATCCCAGAAAAAAGAAGCTTCTGTTTGGATCCCAGAATGCCGTGTTTAAGACTGGCACCCTGGCGTGAGTCAGCAGGGTTGCGCCCGATCCTGCTGACGAGTGTCAGAGCGCCTTCTGGGATCGCTCTGACATTGCCAGGGACTTGCCAGGATGAAGCCCCTTTTGCCCTGTCACATCCCATTGACTATTGGGATGGCGCGATGGCCCTCTCAACGGGACACACCAGAGTGCCTCTGCAGGCCTTGTGGAGGGGGAAGAGGCTAGATTTGGGGCACAAAATGTCAGAACGTATGCCCACAGCTCCCATTGGCCCAGGCAATATGTCCTCAACGACCCAAAGCACAGACTGGAAGAGCTCAAGGCTTGGACTTGGGGATCGAGGGAGATTCCTCTTGAGTAGATCCCTCGAGTCAGCATGGAGGGGCTTCATGAAGACTGTGAGGAGAAATGGGTGAAGGGCGTTGTATGTGAACTGAGAGGAATAAAATCTGTGCCAAAGGAGTGACTATTTCAGTTTGTTTTTTATGTGGGCACGACTAATTAGCCACTTCTCATAACCCTCATTATTTTGGGCCTAAAAGCAACAAAGGCTTGTGACATCTTATTGCCCAAGCCAAGTGACTCCCACAGCTGGGCAGACACCTCAGGTTACCGACAGAGCCAAGCAACACCCAAACTATTGGGGTGTTTGAACTACAGCAGGGCTGAATATGCCCCCCCCGTACATTTTTGTAGAGCCATCCTGTCCCCCTCATAAAAGGAAGCATCAGGTGTGTGAGGTGGGTTTGAAAAACGAACATCTTTGCAGAGGGTGGTAGTGGAGGCAGCCATTTTCTGCAGGTGCCCCAAGCATAGCTGTCAACTTTTCCCTTTTCTTGTGAGGAATCCTATTCGGAATACGGAATTTCCCTTAAAAAAAGGGAAACGTTGACAGCTATGGCCCCAAGAGGCATCTGGAAGGCCAAAATGAGAACAGAATGCTGGACTAGATGGGCCTTTGCAGACCCTCGGAGTGCCCCCATTTTCCAGGGACAGTCCTGAGTTTACAGAGGCCATCCCAGTTTCTGCTTTGATCCCAGAACGTTCTGCTTTTCCTCAGGACTTTCCTATTTTCATCGGAGAAATGTTGGAGAGTATAGAGTTATGAGGCCCACCAAGCCAAGGAGATAACTATACAACCTTTAGAAGACATCTGAAGGCAGCCCTGTTTGTTAATGTTTAATGTTTTATTATGTTTTTATATATGTTGGAAGCTGCCCAGAATGTCTGGGGCAACCCAGTCAGATGGGCAGAGTGTAAATTTAATAATAATAATAATAATAATAATAATAATAATAATAATAATACAATGGTACCTTGGTTTTCAAACGTAATCTGTTCTAGAAGACCGTTGGAGTTGTGAGATGTTCAAAAACTGAAAACTCAATACAGAAGTGTCAATACAGTACAGAAAACTAAATATGGAAGCCTCAATGCAATACGGAAAACTCAATACGGAAGCCGCAAAGCATGTTCGACTTCCAAAAAGTGTTCAAAAAATGAAGCATTTACTTCCAGATTTATGGCTTTCGAAAACTGAAATGTATGTCAATGGAGATGTTCGAAAACCAAGGTACCACTGTAATAATAATAATAAATAAATAAATAAATAAATAAATAAATAAATAAATAAATGAAAACGTTGGCTCACAACAGCCAAGAGTTATACCTCACCAGAAAAGAATAAATGCTTCACCAAAACGAGAACAACTACTTGAGTAAAATTTACCTGTGCTGATTTACAGGGTTAGGGTTAGGGTTAGCCTTTTTTCTGGCAGTGCTCACTGGTTCAGAGTACAAGCAACTCTTCTTTTTTGCTGCCTGTGGCAGCCTTTATGTGCTGGCAACTACGACAGTCATCAACATATGAGTACCAGGACTTCATTTTGTTTTTATTTATCAAAAATAGCACTGCTATTTTTTACATATAGATGTGACTTCAGAAGCGCTGGGAGGAATTCAACATCCCATTGCTAGAAATGTTCACCTGTGTGAGTATTTCAGCATTCCCCGATGGCAGTACCTCCCCTTTTCTCCCACCCACCCCATTCTGTTCTGAGGGGGTGGGGTTCTGCCGACCCCCTCCAAGACAATTTTTGGAGGTGGGGGGGCATGGGGGGAGAGATGTGGGGGAAAGCCTTGTGGCTCTAGCAGACCCCCTCATGTGAGTTTCCGCCAACAGGACCTGTTAGCAGAACCTGGCCCATTTTCTTGTTGTTGTTTAGTCGTTTAGTCATGTCCAACTCTTCCTGCCCCCGTGCACCAGAGCACGCCAGGCACTCCTGTCTTCCACTGCCTCCCACAGTTTGGTCAAACTCATGTTTGTAGCTTCGAGAACACTGTCCAACCATCTTGTCCTCTGTCCTCCCCTTCTCCTTGTGCCCTCCATCTTTCCCAACATCAGGATCTTTTCCAGGGAGTCTTCTCTTCTCATGAGGTGGCCAAAGTATTGGAGCCTCATCTTCAGGATCTGTCCTTCCAGTGAGCACTCAGGGCTGAGTTTCTTAAGAATGGAGAGGTTTGATCTTCTTGCAGTCCATGGGACTCTCAAGAGTCTCCTCCAGCACCAGAATTCAAAAGCATAAATTCTTCGGCGATCAGCCTTCTTTATGGTCCAGCTCTCGCTTCCATACATCACTACTGGGAAAACCATAGCTTTAACTATACGGACCTTTGTCGGCAAGGTGATGTCTCTGCTTTTTAAGATGCTGTCTAGGTTTGCCATCGCCTTTCTCTCAAGAAGCAGGCATCTTTTAATTTCGTGACTGCTGTCACCATCTGCAGTGATCACGGGCACTTCTAGACTGCCATTATTTTTTGGTGGTTTTAATCACATATTTCAGACTTCTTTATGGTTTAATCACATATTTCAGCCTTCTTTATGGTCCAGCTCTCACTTCCATACATCACTACTGGGAAAACCATAGGTTTAACTATACAGACCTTTGTTGGCAAAGTGATGTCTCTGCTTTTTAAGATGCTATCTAGGTTTGTCATTGCTTTTCTCCCAAGAAGCAGGCGTCTTTTAATTTTGTGACTGCTGTCACCATCTGCAGTGATCATGGAGCCCAAGAAAGTAAAATTTCTCATTCCCTCCAATCACATTCTCATTTTGTACTGTTTTATTGATTTCATTTTATGGATCAATGGCCTCGTTAGATAGTAAAATTCGTGTAAAATTGCTGTTTTAGGGGTCACTTTTCATTGTCTGGTTCCTGCTGAGTGTGTTTCGTTTGTTAATTGAGTCCCTCGCTGCTAATCAGAGGCTTCCTGTTGAGTCTGCCAGCTGTTGAGTCCTGAGCAACCACACAACACAGAAGTTACATTTGGAGGTTTTGTTTTTGCTATTTTTTTGCGTTTTGGTTTCTGTGGCTATTTCGGTTTTTTGACTGTGACTTGTTCTTCATTTTATGGGACTGACTTGTGACTTCGCTTTTGTGACTGTGGCTTGTGACTTCATTTTTGTGACTTGTTTTTGTGACTGTATGGAACCCAGTTCAGCTACTGGTTGATTGTGTGACTGCAGAAATGGATGAAAGCCCCCCATCGAAACTGACTATCATCAGTGCATGTAAGCAAAAAAATAAATTTTATTTTTTCCCCCATCTAAAATACTGTCTTATTTATTTTATAGTGCAGTACATTGATTTTTGCCTTCATTTTATGGATCAATGGTCTTGTTAGACAGTAAAATTCATGTTAAATTGCTTTTTCAGGGGGTGTTTTTCATCGTCTGGAAGGGATCATTCCACTTTCCGTTACTTTCAATGGGAAAGTCCGCTTCAGGTTAAGAACGCTTCAGGTTAAGAATGGACTTCCGAAACCAATTAAGTACTAAATCTGAGGTACCACTGTATACATAAAACCAGCAGTTCAAAATATACGTTATTTTTAAATGGAAAGCTGCCTATTAAAATGCACCTCAATCTTATTTTTAAAAATTTGTTTTTAAAATTTGTATATTCTTCTTTATTGTCAAAACCTCTAAGCAGGTCTTATGGGAAAGATTTGTCCTCACAAAATTGCAAACATTTGCCATGCTATGTGGCAAAATCTCATTGGGTGACTCTGAAAGATCCCGCCTCATTCTTATGGTTCTATGAGCTGGCCTTGGACGGAACCTCTTTCAAATGGAGGACTGCCAGTTCTGGAAATTAGAGGAACATCCTCTGGAAAGCAAGACAAGCTGGCCACCATCTCCTTCCATGGTGTCATAGTCACCGGACAGAGCAACACCTGCTGCAATCATATCACCTGCTTGGCATTTGGCAGGCAGTTGTTGCGATGCTGCAAGAGGCAAAAAATTGCAGCCAGTGCCAGATTTAGGTATAAGCTAAACAAGCTATAGCTTTTGGGGGCCCCCCAAAAAAATTGAAGGAAAAAACAACTTGGATGTACATTTCCAAAATATAAGATAAAAAACAAATACGGTCGTACCTTGGGTTACAAACACCTCGGGTTACAAACACTTTGAGTTACAGACTCTGCTAACCCAGAAGTAGTACCTCGGGTTAAGAACTTTACCTCAGGATGAGAACAGAAATCGTGTGGCGGCAGCGGGAGGCCCCATTAGCTAAAGTAGTTCCTCAGGTTAAGAATGGTTTCAGGTTAAGAACGGACCTCCGGAACGAATCAAGTTGATAACCAGAGGTACCACTGTAAAATAAAACCTACATACAGCAACAGTGTTTTGTGTTGTGTAGGCTCCTAGGATGTAAGTATAGTGGTACCTCGGTTTAAGAACAGTCCTGTTTATGAATGATTCGGTTTGAGAACTTTACCTCGGTCTAAGAATGGAATCTAAACGGTGGAAGGGCAGCGGCAGGAAGCCTCAATAGGGAAAGCGCACCTCAGTTTAAGAACGGTTTCAGTTTAAGAACGGACTTCTGGAACGGATGAAGTTTGTAAACCGAGGTACCACTGTAATGGGCCCCACCTGCTCGCCTACTCCCTAAAATATCACTTTGTTTTATATACCTATTGGGTCCATAAATTACCATATAGCATAAATTCAACACAAAAAACAGTGAGAATTTGTTGTTGACAAAGGACAGCTGGACTAATAATAATAATAATAATAATAATAATAATAATAATAATAAATTTTATTTATATCCCGCCCTCCCCAGCCGAAGCCGGGCTCAGGGCGGCTAACAATAATATAAAGGGCCCCATTACCTTCAGTAGCTTAGGGCCACATCAAACTTAAATCCGGCCCTGATTGCAGCAGGTGCATGACCCTAGTGATACTGTCTAGTGAAGCCCATCTGAATCGGCATTCATCCAAGAAACTCAGAGCAGCAGACACGGCTCTCCCATGCCTTTATTCTCCCAACACCTGGAAGGCAGGTGAGGCCAAGAGAAAGCCACTGGTCCAAGGATACCCTGTGAGCTTCAAGAACCCAGGTTTCCCTCCGCCCAGCCCAACATGGGTGCTGACTCTGTATAGAGAGGTTTAGGGATCATTCCTCAGAAATCAGGAAGACCAAAAGTTGAACAAGGAATGGGGAAAATTTAATAAATTATCTTAAAGACCATTGTAGTTAAAACCATTAGTAGGATCAGAATATCGCTTGTAGTTTAATGGTGGATTTTGGATACAATGGAGAGATAAAAGATCTGGATTATTATAAAAGATGCAGGAGGAAAGGATTAACAGTAATACACACAAAGGGGAGGAGGAGAAGTCCAAGAGATTCCAAGGAAGACTTTTAGAAGACATCTGAAGGCAGCCCTGTTTAGGGAAGCTTTTAATGTTTGATGCATTACTGTATTTTAATATTTTGTTGGAAGCCACCCAGAGTGGCTGGGGAAGCCCAGCCAGATGGGCGGGGCATAACTAATAAATTATTATTATTAATAATATTATTGGAATCTACTTTTTATGTTGTATGTTGGATATATGTGACTGTAAAGTTTAAACTTGAAAAACCAAATATATAAATTTCTTTTTAGAAGAAGAAGAAGAAGAAGAAGAAGAAGAAGAAGAAGAAGAAGAAGAAGGGATTATTTATCAGGCCTTAGGGCTGCATTACACCCTGGGTGAATCTTCCACTTGTGGGTGGAACCAGAGGTCAAAGCAGGGAGGGCAACAAGCGTAAAATGTTGCCTTTGTCTAGTAGACTAGTTTCTACATGCACTCGCACACAGAGGCGTAGTTAGGGGTTGGCAAAACTGGCCTCTTTTAGGGTGGTGTGCTCAAAAAAACCACCCCACAATTCTGTTTCCAGTTATCTGTTTCAGGATGTTAGGAATAGAGGGCAAAAGGGGCTTCAGTTCTCCCAATACGTTGGGGCAGGGGGCACCCCCCCAGTATTGAGGGGGCCGCTACCCGCTGCCACAGGTGAGCCCAGCAGCCCGGGAGCCAGGTAGCAGCTGAGGCAAGCGATATCTTTGCTTTGCTCATCCCAGCATCCACCTGGGAGCCCGGGAGCTGGGTGGCGGCTAGGACCAACAAGTGTGAAGATTGCCCTCCATGCATCCTCCCCCCGCCTGGCACATGCTGGGCGGCATCACGTGAAGCGTCATGTGATGCATCACGTGGCCGCACCCCCTCAATGGGGGGGGGCAAGTCAGCACTCCTGATCTGTGTAAGGTTGTGTGTTTAGGCAAGAGCTGGGAGCTGAGTAGTAGGTGAAATAGGCCTTTTCTGCAGAGGCGCCCTATTTGTCAAATGCCTGGCACCTTCATTATACAGTGGTACCTCGGGTTAAATACTTAATTCATTCCGGAGGTCTGTTCTTAACCTGAAACTGTTCTTAACCTGAAGCACCACTTTAGCTAATGGGGCCTCCTGCTGCTGCCGCGCCGCCGGAGCGTGATTTCTGTTCTCATCCCGAAGCAATGTTCTTAACCTGAAGCACTATTTCTGGGTTAGCGGAGTCTGTAACCTGAAGCGTATGTAACCTGAAGTGTATGTAACCTGAGGTACCACTGTATATCTTTAGCCGCCAAGTGAAAACATTTCTCCCCAGCCAAGCCTTGGGCTGATTAATATTCTACAGCCTTTTAAATGTGTTTGTGAGAAAGGGTGGGGGCTTATTGTTTTGTTTTTATTATTTTAAATCTCTACTTGTTTTTTCGCCTTGTGTTTTCTCCTGTGAACTGCCCTGAGATCTTGCGACGAAGTGCCGTATATAAATCTAATACATAAATATATAAGATAATAATAGAAACGGCAAGGCGGTATGAAGGCTAAGTGCTGGCGTGTACTGTATATGTGTGTCGTGATGCACCGTCACTGTCATGGCAAGATCAAAGTGGGAGAAGAGATTTTTTTTCAGGAGGGAGGCACCCAGGGGAGCCTAGCTGCACCTCTGCTTGCCCAGATTTCTCTCTAACCTCCATCCAGGCAAGGAAGAGGCAGGATCAGAGTGAAAGGACAAAGTCCAGCCAGGCAGAAACACCAAGGATGGTGAAAAGGCAGAGGGGAAGGGGAGTGGCTAGGGAAGAGGTGTGGCCTCAGGACTGTCTTAAAGGCCAGACACACTCCAACTCCCATCATTACTGAGCTCAGTGAGTAAGCAATTTGATTCAGGTCTTCACCTTTTCTGAAACAATATGCAGGCTGAAACACAGCTGTCCTTTGAAATTTGCACTTACCCACCTTTTTGTAGGTGCCCGCCAACGCTGATTCCATAAACTCAACCCCAGTGCCCGTTACCCGACCCCACCCTACAAAAAGCATTATTCAGAAAAATCACAGACACACAAAATGCATTGTGTTAGGGAAAACTGGCAAAAATGTGTACATCAGTCAAAATCACATCTAGAAATGTGTGTGTGTGTGTGTATGTTGGGAGGAATTTGTGTCAAATGTTGGTGAATTTTTGTGAGGATTTCTTTTACACACACACACACGCATGAAAGACCCACAAATTGCTGCAGAAATGTGGAGAATCAAATTTAAGATTGCAAAAATTATGAACTGAGGGAACAATAACCAGCCGGTTCTTCCACCTATTCCCTGGAGCATTGGCTGTGCAAATAAAAAGTTTTACTCCAGCTATGCCAATCAATATACCTCGGTCAAGAGATTCGCATTTCTGTGTCGCCTCCGCTTTTGAACCCCTGAATTCCACCTGCAGTTCTGTCGAAGCTCCCTTGCTGAAATAGCTTTCTAGGCACATGGCATCGTGCCCAGTGGCATAGCGTGGGAGGTGCAGGGGGGCCGGCCGCACCGGGCGCAACATCTGGGGGTTAGGGTTAGGGGGCGCAAATCCACGGGTTAGGGGGCGCAAATTACTTGCCTTGCCCCGGGTGCTGACAACCCACGCTACGCCACTGATCGTGCCAACTCGGTTTCTTAACAGAACTGATGGGGTGTACTTAGAAATATCTAAGTGCCTAAGTATCTAATAGGGATGCGGGTGGTGCTGTGGTCTAAACCACTATGATTGGAAGGTCAGTGGTTCAAATCCCAGCGACGTGGTGAGCTCTCGTTGCTCAGTCCCTGCTCCTGCCAACGTAGCAGTTCGAAAGCACATAAAAGTGCAAGTAGATAAATAGGTACTGCTCCAGCAGGAAGGTAAACGGTGTTTCCGTGCGCTGCTCTGGTTTCACCAGAAGCGGCTTAGTCATGCTGGCCACATGACCCGGAAAAACTGTCGGCGGACAAACGCCGGCTCCCTCGGCCAGTAAAGCAAGATGAGCGCCACAACCCAAGTCTTGTTCATGACTGGACTTAACTGTCAGGGGTCCTTTACCTTTAAGTATCTAATATCTGAATACCTACCTGAACCTTCGCAGTGATCCATGGAAAAATGAAGGAAACCCTTTGTTTTGTTCCGGGGAGTTCCTACAGGCCTCTCCCTCCATTGAAACAATGATTCAGAAATGTGGAAGGATAACATTGTAGTGTTGCATTTCCACAGTTCTCTTAATCCATCCTGGACAGGGCTTTCCTTTTTTCTTTTCTTTTTTGCAAGGCACTACTTTGTGCAGTTAGGGACGCAGGTGGTGCTGCGGGTTAAACCACAGAGCCTAGGACTTGCCGATCAGAAGGTTGGCGGTTCGAATTTCCGCGACGGGGTGAGCTCCCTTTGCTCAGTCTCTGCTCCTGCCAATATAGTAGTTCGAAAGCACATCAAAGTGCAAGTAGATAAATAGGTACCACTCCGGTGGGAAGGTAAACGGGGTTTCTGTGCGCTGCTCTGGTTCATCAGAAGCGGCTTAGACATGCTGGCCAGTAAAGCGAGTTGAGCGCCCCAACCCCAGAGTCGGCCACGACTGGACCTAATGGTCAGGGGTCCCTTTACCTTTACCTTACGTTATGCAGTTATATATTAACACACCCAATTTGTAGCCACGGTCTACATCTGAGATGTTGGCTAACTTTAGTTTCACAGGGTTTTCCTCCTTTTCTTTTCAGAGTCTCTAAGGTCCGCTGATGGGCTTCAAAATCACGATCGCCTGACATTGCTCTATTAAGCACACTTTGGCCACTTCCAGGCTGCTGCTATTTTGCAGGTGGGATTAAGGGCATGAGACGGATGGTTCAAGGCCATAGACCCATCTAGTCCAGCACCTTCTTCCCACTGTTTTCGTAGCAGAACAGGACATGTGACCCATGAAAAAGTCTGGCATGCACCTATTTTCAACAGAACAACAACTCCTACCTCTATGGAAATAAGAAAAGCCTTCTGGAATAAGCCAAAGGCCCATCTAGGTCTGCACGTACTGTCCCCGTGAGGACAAGGTGCATATTATTAACATTTTTAATTGCTTTTATTATTTATATGCTGCCCATCTGACTGGGTTGCCTCAGCCATTCTGGGCGGCTTCCAGCAAAATTTAAAACGCCACAAAGCATCAAACATTAATAATTTCCCAATTAGGGGACCGCCAAAAGACCCTCAGAGCTGGAGCTCAGTGTCTGGGTTGAATGACGGGGGTAGAGACGCTCCTTCAGGTATTCTGAGCCAAGGCCGTTTAGGGCTTTACAGGTCTGCACCAACACTTTGAATTGTGCTTGGAAACGTACTGGGAACCAGTGTTATTTGATCCTGGCAGCCGCTCCCGGCAGTCACGAGTCTGGCAGCCGCATTCTAAATTAATTGTGGTTTCCAAGTCACTTGGTAAATCTACCAAAGAATGGGGGGGGGGATGGGATTAAGGGGTTTTCACTGGATGACAAAGGGCATGTGTGCTGTGTCCCATTGGTGACGGCACTTCACCCTTCTTATGACAGGAAATGCTTTACCAGGGGGACACACACACAAAAATAAAAAAATTAAAAGTGGGGGGGGGGGTCCAAGGAGGGTGAGTTCCCAGGGTGGGGAGTGGAAAACGTCCCTGTTTCCATCTGAGGAATGTTGGAGGGTCTGTTTGATGTGTAACTTCAAATTTTGCTTTGGAGAGATCATTATTTCAGATATTATCTCTGCTATTGGGTTGTTGCTGCTTGTTTTTGTTTGTTTGTGGTGTTGTTCTAGCAATGATGTAACCGAGCCCAGCTTGTCACATTTGCTCCCCTTGATGCAACTGGGTGAATGTTTCTAGAAACAATACCTGCCCTCCGAAAGGCCTTTGTTCTGTCTCGGGGAGTATCACCTGTCGCTACAAGAAGTTTTTACAATGGCTTAACTGGTGACTCAGTGGTGTTCCCCGCCTGCCTGCTGAAAGGCCTTGATGGGAACGACGGCACTGTCGGCCACCCCCTGAATAAGAATGAGAAGCATCTTTGTTATAATTTCAATGGCCGAATCCACTTCAGGAGGAGAGGTGTGCAGGGCCGGCTCAAGACATTTTGCCACTTGAGGCAAAGCAGAAAATAAAATAATAATAAAAATAATAATAAAATTTATTTATACCCAGCCAAGACAGGGCTCAGGGCGGCTGACACCAGGTATAAAAACAATTGATTGAAATACAACTTAAAAACAAGATTAAAATACGACATTAAAACATTAAAATACAGCCTCATTTCATAGGAACTCAAATCAAAAAGTTTTTTGGGGGTGGAAATAGGAGTTCCATCACAGAAAGAGAAAGGAAAAAGGAAAGAGGGGGAGGGGATCAAGTTGATTCCAAGCCAAAGGCCAGGCGAAACAACTCTGTCTTACAGGCCCTGTGGAAAGAAATCGGATCCTGCAGGGCCCTGGTCTCATGAGACAGAGCGTTCCACCAGGCCGGAACCAGAGGTGAAAAGGCCCTGGCTCTGGTTGAGGCTAATCTGACGTCCTTTGGGCCCGGGACCTCTAGGGAGTTGCTATTTATGGACCTTAAGGTCCTCCGTGGGGCATACCGGGGCATACCCCCTTGCCATTGCCTCTTCCTCTCCTGCTCCGTCCCCCTTGTCTCTTCCTGAGGCGACCGGGAAGATGGTTCAGGGAAGCCCCAGCACTCTGAAGGGAGCAAAATGGAGGCCGGAGAGGAGCAGGTGGTTGTGACTGTCATAGAAGGTGGGTATTTATCCTTCCTGTCAGGGAGCTGACAGGGCAAGCCGGTTGTTCGGAGGTCAGAGAAAGAAGAGAGGGACACTTGGTTGACGTGCAGCTAGCTTCTTTATTAAGGAAATCAGGACAAAGGACACGCAGAGACTTCTAAAGAGTAATCCTGCCTTAATGAAGCAGTTCTTTGGGCTGACGTGTCTCTCCTCTTCCACTCCCTAACCCTTTGTGTCCAGCCCCTCCCTCTGTGCTCTTCTTCTACACGGCAAGCCCCAAGGGATTCGCTCTGTGTCTGCCTGGCCCTGGCAACATGCAATAAATGCCTCGTTCTAAGAGGAGACGGGGCCAGCAAGCTGTCAGCAGAGAAGCCCTCAGAGTGGTCCTGGGAGAGAACTGCAGGCTCTACCTCCCCTCTGTCATCGCTGTTGGCGCCTTCATCCAAACTAGAAACCCCTTCATGCTGTCTTGTCTCTTCACTATCCTCCAAGGGTCCTGCGTCTACCACTTCCCAGCTCATTCCCTCCTCTGAGTTGTGGCCAGTGTCCCTCCATCAGTTCCCAGGCTCGAAATCCTTCTCCTCTGTGCCTTCCCTAGGGGTGGGGGGCTCTTGGTTGGGTCGATTTCCCTGCTCTTCCTCAGTCCCTGACACTTCCAGGCTTGAAGTCTAAGTCAGCAGCTCAAAGGGCTTGCAGAGTCTGCTTTCATTGTCCTGCCTCTAATCCCCATTGTTACGGAAAAATCTAGGTGTGAGGCTGCTCAGTCACCCAACTCGTTGGGCAGAGCCCGCGGGTCCCTGTGGAATGAAGGAGTCCAGCTACTGTTGTAAACAAAAATTGTCCTTTCCCCCTTTTGGGGTATCCAAGAGCCCATACAGAGTCCTTATATAGGTTCCCTATTGGTAGGAGAGAATAACAGAGGCCAACCAGAGAATGTTGAGAAGCAAAGCAGCTAGTAAGCTTGATCTTTATTGATCTGTTGCAACAGGGTGCTCCCCTCACCCGCAGGAGAAGAGGAGGAACCCAGAACAATGGCGCGCAAGGCCTTATAAAGACTTTTGAAATTGCCACCCTGTAGATCAAGACGGCCCCCAGAAACATCATACATACATCACAGAAGGGGTGTAACCTAAGACCACCCCTCATATACATCATACCTACATCACAGAAAAGGCGGTCTTACAACAGAAATTTGAATGTTTCTCCTGTCATTGCTTATCTCCTGTCTGGCAGGTTACTTGACTGGATTGCCTGGGGAGCCTGGCCATTCTTTTGTAGTGATAAATACTTCGTTCCTGGGCCAGGTCACAGGCTCACACCCTATTCATATCTTAAATGTGCCCTTAAGACAGGATTTGTGAGGAAAGAGACAATGGGGAGGTTTCCCACTTTGACCTTGTAGAGAAAACATTTGCTCAGTTTAGGAATCAAAATGGTTCCAGGTTGGTCTTCCTGTGCTGATCTATGTATGTGCTGTTATGAACATTACCATATATCTAAGACCTCAAAATTCCTATCACACTACCAACCGGAGCAAATAGCTGTAGACCAAAGTTTATTGCGCAACAGGTTCAAAGAGGAATTTTGAACCCCGAGGATGGGGTGACAAAGACTTTTAAAACTTTCCCACCATATCCCAGAATACAGTTCATACAGCATCATTGCTACATCACTGACATGTCACGAAAGGGGTTACACTAGTTTAACCTTGGCAAACTTGTCCAGACAAGTCCTTGGTACAAGATTAGCATAAGCAGACATGGCAGGGCAAGACTCAGGTATAAGATTAACATAGGCAAAAACCACTGAAGTCCCACCACCCAAAGTACAATAGAACTTCCTTTGCATGTCTGGACCCCTTGGCAAGTCTGGTGATGGGATGAAGCTTTCCTTGGCCAGCAATCAGCTCAGCATTTGTCACCTGTGGGCACTTCCTGGAGTCCCTTTTCCAAGGGCAAAATAGCGTTGGAATGGAGGACACAGGCAAAGGAGTTGATTTTATATTATTTTTAAAGCTAGGTAACTTTCCGGAGCTGTCAAGTTGAAAGGATACATTTATGCATAATATTTCTAACACTTAACAACTTTAAAGATGTGCCCCTCCCCGTCATTTCCGTAACACCATATACTGCACAAAGGTAAAACCCACATTTCTTGTTCTGCCTAATTTTGCTCCTGGTCCAGGTTCCCATTGACATGGGGCCTTTAGAAAAGGGCCCAGAAGCGAATGCATTTGAAAAAGGGCTGAAAAAGGCTCCTCACCTCTACAAAATGCACCTTTGCTTCCAAGAGTTGAGTTCTGAGACAAAGAAACCTGGTTCTGCAAGTGTACTATGGGCATCAGCTGCGCACAGCAGTGATTGTCCGTTAACTGTGATGCCACCATGACTCTCTCTCTCCCCCCCTCCCCTGGAATGGGCTTGCACTTGGAAAAATTAAATGTGCACCTGATGCATTTAAAAACACAAACACAAGGGCCCCGACTGACAGATGAACCAGTGTTTGATTCATGGGTTTGCATATCTGCCGTTTCAGTTGTCAGAACAGAAGAACACTGCTGGAATAAGGAACACACAAGGAATGTGCCCCAAGAATGCATCAGAGATGCCTTAGGAATGCAAATTTTTTTGGAGGGGGGGGGAAGGTACAGAAACTGAATCACAGTTCTGCTCAATGGGAATAAACATTAGAACATTAGAGTCCTGCTGAATCAGGCGAACAACCATCTCGTCCAACAACCTGCTCTCACAGTGACCAAACAAAAGCACACACCCCACTTGTGATTCACAGCAGAAAGAAACAGCAAGTCATCATTGGTGTTTCTCATTCCGTGTTCAATCCTTGCGACTCCAAGGAGATCACGGGCACTTCGGTTGTTGTTGATGTTTAGTCCTTTAGTCGTGTCCGACTCTTCGTGATCTCATGGACCAGAGCACGCCAGGCACTCCTGTCTTCCACTGCCTCCCGCAGTTTGGTGAAACTCATGCTGGTAGCTTCAAGAACACTGTCCAACTATCTCGTCCTCTGTCGTCCCCTTCTCCTTGTGCCCTCCATCTTTCCCAACATCAGGGTCTTTTCCAAGGAGTCTTCTCTTCTCATGAGGTGGCCAAAGTATTGCAGCCTCAGCTTCACGACCTGCGTTCCAGTGAGCACTCAGGGCTGATTTCCTTAAGGGTGGATAGGTTTGATCTTCTTGCAGTCCATGGGACTCTCAAGAGTCTCCTCCAGCACCAGAATTCAAAAGCATAAATTCTTCGGCGATCAGCCTTCTTTATGGTCCAGCTCTCACTTCCATACATCACTACTGGGAAAACCATAGCTTTAACTATACGGACCTTTGTCGGCAAGGTGATGTCTCTGCTTTTTAAGATGCTGTCTAGGTTTGCCATCTCCTTTCTCTCAAGAAGCAGGCGTCTTTTAATTTCGTGACTGCTGTCACCATCTGCAGTGATCACGGGCACTTCTAGACTGCCATTATTTTTTGGTGGTTTTAATCACATATTTCAGACTTCAGAGTTATAGTTAATCAGAAGGTCTTGCACAACAAACCCTCTTTCCTCCAAAATTTTACCCTTTTTTTGCAGACAAGAAAGTGGTGGGAAAGTGTACTGGAAAGAGTTGGATAACACTTGCCTTAAGAATATTTCAACAAAGATTGATGTTGATAGATTGGACTCCACAATGCTGAGACTGGTTAATCCTTCACCAGGGCTAGAGAAATTATTACTTTATTGAGGACGGAAAACACTCTGTGTGGCCCAGCAATCTGGAGTTTTAACTCCTTGCTTTACAGATTTTGCGAAGTGTATCTGAAGTCCTCACTTTATGATAAAACTATCTTCTTCTGCCATCTAGTGGCAGATCGTAGGGTATGCTCAATTTCTTTATGCCTCAAGGCAGTGAACAACCTATTTCAGCACTGTTGTACCTTGGACCTCAAACGCCTTGCGACTCAAATGTTTTGGCTCCCAAACAATCAAAAACCAGAAGTGAGTGTTCCGGTTTTTGAAGCCAAACATCTGACGCGGCTTCCACAGCTTCCGATTGAGTACAGGAAGCTCCTGCAGCCAATCGGAAGCCGCACCTTGGTTGTCGAACGTTTTTGGAAGCCCAAAGGATTTCTGGAATGGATTCCGTTTGACAACCAAGGTATGACTGTACTGGCTTCAAGACACATCCACTTGGCTTTGACATGGGCCAGTCTATATCACACCCAAATATATATCAGAGAGGACATTTCACATGTAACTTCACACTGGCAGTACCATAGAGATGTACACAGAGTGTGAACACTCCACTAACTCAAGTTGCATGGACACTTTACAAGAATTTTCAGTGCTATGTGGGTGGAGGTAGCAGACATTCCAATGAGACTCTGTTAGGCACGATGCAGTCTTCTTCAAGTTGCACCTGAGATTGATGGCAAGATGGAAATTGGAATGTGTGAAACCCCTGTCTCTGGGAACATAAATTCCAGTTGGGTTCTTTAGCAGGTAGAAAACAGAAATGCAGAGAAGTAGGCAGTGTTTACATTAACAATCTGGAGATTCGTTTTAGGTGGTGAACCTCGTTAGCATTTTTAGAGAATGGAACGGACCAAAGTTCGGTTCTCATCATGGACTGGTTGGACACGGTGGAGAAACCTGCTATCCGTTCTGCTCAGGCACCACCACTGCAAATTGCAGAAAGACTGCAGCGATGAGTCCAGCCAGGATAAGAACCAGTCTGAGATGTTTTGAGTCCAAACAATTAAACCCCTGTGTTGCAAACAATTATCAGTAATATCCAAGGCAACACGATGACCAAGTACAACAATACAATATCAATATAAACTTTTTATATAATCTATACGGAACATTGAACAATATGAAAAACCAAATAAATAGAAATCTATACATCTCTGAAAGTCACAAAATATGCACTCTTGATGGATTCTCTTGAAAACATAGAACCAAATAAACATAAGAAGCAGTGGGTCAGATTCTTATCTGATGAAAACAAGCCGTAAAGCTTTGTTTTATGACGTCCAATGCTGCTGAAGTGGTCCGCAAACAGTCGTAGTGAACAGTGATGCCAGATATACCCACTGTTTCGTAGAATTCTTCTTCAGCACAGCAGAAGGATACAGAAATGCTTCATAAACCCATCTATATGGTGAATGGAATTGTATAACAACAATATCTATGGAGCAGTGGTCATAAAATGCTACTTCCTAGTGGTCCCGAGCCCTAAGGAAGTTAGATTGGCTTCGACCAGAGCCAGGGCCTTTTCAACTCTGGCTCCGACCTGGTGGAACGCTCTGCCTCATGAGACCAGGGCCCTGCAGGATCTGATTTCTTTCCGCAGGGCATGTAAGACAGAGTTGTTCCACCTGGCCTTTGGCTTGGAGCCAATTTGATTCCCTCCCTCTTTTTTTTTTTCTCTTTTCCTTCTCCTCCTGCGATGAGGCTGCATTTTAATATTTTAATGTTCCATTATTTTAATGTTGTATTCTATTTTTGTTTTTAAGTTTGTAATCATTCATCTTGTTTTTATTATTGCTTGTAAGCCGCTCTGAGCCCGGCCTTGGCTGGGGAGGGCGGGGTATAAATATATTATTATTATTATTATTATTATTATTATTATTATTATTATTATTATTATTACTCCAGAGTGGTACAGTAAAGCAAAGGACAGGGCAGAGATACGACGACTACTGTTTATATAGCGAACTCTTCATTTACTGCGTTTGCAATTGTTTAAAAACCAATTTGGGAAAGAAACTACTTTTGCCATTTTGATGGACCTTTATTGTTTGTTTACAGATAGTTGCCTTGGTGATATTATCTTGTGTCAACTACAGGAGGGTGGCAGGAAAGGTGCCGTGGGCACAGCAGCGAGAGCAGGAGTGCTGTGTCAGCAAGGAGAGAAGCCATGGTGGGTTCAGGAAGAGGGTGGGGAGGTGGATCCAGATGTCAATGGCTTCCCCTCACCTCATGCACAGGCTGTCCCTGGCCAGGATCATCGGAGGCCAAAGTTTGGCCTAATTCCTCAGCCCAAGCATATTGTCTTTTGCATAAATGCTGAAGTGTCAGCAGCCAGAGATGGCGTTGAACTTTCAGCGGAAGAGAGGAGAACTAGCCCCGCTGTACATCGGGGAGGGCTGTGTGGAGAGAGTCTCTTCCTTTAAATCCCTAGGAGTTTATCTCAGTGAAGACCTTACTTGGAAAATCATTACAACCCAGGTGGTTAAGAAAGCCCAACAGAGACTCCATCTCCTCAGAGTATTGCGGAAGAACGATGCCAATCAACGTTTGATGATCTCCTTCTACCGGTCAACAATAGAAAGTGTCCTTTCATACTGCAACACGGTGTGGTACACTGGTTTGACATCAACTGATAGGAAGTGCCTACAGAGGGTGGTGAATACAGCAGTGAATATTATAGGCTGTCCTGTGAATCCGCTGGATGAAATAGCGGAAGAACGTTGCCTCTGGAGAGTGAGGAAAATTCTCAGGGATGATTCACACCCTGGCCGGCACTTTCTTGATCTCCTGCCCTCAGGCAGAAGATGTAGAAGAAGCATGATTAGTCCCGCCAACAGGGTAAAGAACAGCTTCTATCCGTGGGCTGTTAGGCTGCTGAATGAAAAGATCACAACAGGGCAAATGACTTTTGGGTTTGGTGGGTGTGCGTCAGTAAACGAGGGGATTTAAGACTAAGAGAGCTGAATGGGGGGGGGTGTTGCTCGTGTAATCTCACTGTATACAAGTTGTACAAGTGACAATAAAGTATTTCAATTTCAATTTCTTTGTTTATCTGCTGCCATGCCTCTTTAGCTTCCATGTTATGCTTGTTGGGTCTGCCAAGATAATCTGTATGCTTTCGGCTTTATCTCCTTTTAGACAAAACAGAAGCCTCCCTGAACCACTTTCTTTCGTCGTATCTCTTTCTGTACATCTGAGCCACTGAAGCCACACGGTTGGGGAATTAGCTCAAATGGTAGAGCGCTCGCTTAGCATGCGAGAGGTAGCGGGATCGATGCCCGCATTCTCCAGGCAACCTTCTGTTCCTTTTTGGTTTTGCTGTACCTAGAGCAACGCCTTTCCAACTCACGTTCTCCACAGCATTTCAGGCCCCTTCTTCCTTCTTGGGATATCGTGGGGCCTGGGCAGCCAGGGGATTTAACTCAAACCAAAGAGCAGTTGCACCTTGGATGTGGCCTGTACTTAGGGTACTGTGAGGTGGTTCTCCTGGGCAGCTGGGGAATTAGCTCAAATGGTAGAGCGCTCGCTTAGCATGCGAGAGGTAGCGGGATCGATGCCCGCATTCTCCAGTCAAGACTCTAATTTCTCCCTTTTGGTGTGCATGGAGCAAAGCGTCTTCGGGTCATATTCTGTACAGAAACTCTGGCCTGGGCCCACTTTCAGGGATATTGCAAAGCTGGACAGCCAGGGAATTAGCTCAAACAGAAGAACAGCCTCATCTTGTATCTTGTGCTGTGGGCTGGCTCTGCTGGACAGCTGAGGAATTAGCTCAAATGGTAGAGCACTCGCTTGGCATGCGAGAGGTAGCAGGATCGAATCCTGAATTCCCCAACCGAGCTTCTGCCCTGTTCCTTTTCCAGCCTCCTTATGTTGTTTTCCGCATGCTTGCAGAAGTGGCAGAATAAAACAGACTACATCCGTGAAGGAAAAAAATGTGGCAAGCTTTACTGAGCCACAAGGTGTTAGGTGAACCACACAGATCAGGCCAGACCCTGGCAGAAATGAAGAGCACAACTGCAGCTAACATACTGTATTTTTCACTCTATAGGACGCACTTTTCCCCCTCAAAAAATGAAGGGGAAATGTGTGGGCATCCTATGGAGCGAATGCAGGCTCCTTGGCTTCAGCAAAAGCAACGCGAAGCCTCTGAAGTGCAGAGGGAGAGCTCCCCCCGTGCTCCGGAGGCTTCGTGTTGCTTTCGCTGAAGCCGCCTGAAGCCCCCGGAGCTCAGGGAACTCCCACTGCGCTCCAGGGGCTTCAGGCAGCTATCCGCAAGCCTTTTGAGCGCAGCAGGAGTTCCCGCTGTGTTCTGAAGGCTTGCAGATAGCCGCCTGAAGCCTGGAGAGCGAGAGGGGTCAGTGCACACCGATCCCTCATGCTCTCCAGGCTTCATTTCGCTGGAGAGGCGTTGCACAGTTTCCCCTCTCTGCTCAGATCCCCTTCAGTGAAACGGGAGGAGAAATGGAAGGGGCTCCGTTTCTCCTGCCGCTTCACTGAAGTGGCGCTGAGCAGAGAGGGGAAGAATTCCCTTCCCCCCCCGTTCTCCCCCTCCAATGGTCCGGTGCGTCCTATAGAGTGAAAAATACGGTAAATAGTGGACCTGCTACTCTCTTTTCTTTGGATAAAAGGAAACCCGAGCTGGAGGAATCGTCTGTCGTTCTACCCAGTTGCTATGCAGCTGAGCCCATTTTGCACCAAAGGCCTCTAAATGCAACCAAAACTATTATTTAGTTCTGCACCCTGAGTGGCCACTGTCATTGCACCCACAAACTGCTTAAAAAGCAAGCCTTATCCTGCACCGTGGGTTGCCATCCTTGGCCACCATTGCTCCAACGGTGCAGGGCATCTAAGTTCTGTCTCATGGCTTGTTTATTCAGTCAGTGTGTCAACCTATTGTTAAACCTAGAATCATAGAATCATAGAATCCTAGAGTGGGAAGAGACCACAAGGGCCATCGAGTCCAACCCCCTGCCAAGCAGGAAACACCATCAGAGCACTCCTGACATATGGTTGTCAAGCCTCTGCTTAAAGACCTCCAAAGAAGGAGACTCCACCACACTCCTTGGCAGCAAATTCCACTGTCGAACAGCTCTCACTGTCAGGAAGTTCTTCCTAATGTCTCCTTCTTGGAGATATTTTTGGATGGTTCTGCTGGGCAATCAGCTCAAATGGTGAAGTGCTTGTTTTGCAGCAGGACTTATGCGTTTGTTCTTCAACCAATCTTCCACTCTTTTCCTTTTGCCCACGAAACCTCCCTGGATCATTTTTTCTGGATCCATTTCTAAAGTCTGCTCCCTCTTCTCTTTTTTGTATGTCTAAGACTGGTGATGTTAGGCAGCTGGGGAATTAGCTCAAATGGTAGAGCGCTCGCTTAGCATGCGAGAGGTAGCGGGATCGATGCCCGCATTCTCCAGGCAAGCTTCCCTTCTCTTTCTTTTGCCATACATAGAGCGGAACCTGGCTGAAACACGTTCTGTGTAATGAAGAAAATGTTTAAATGGGCTATTCCCCAGAGACCAGAAGGTTTCCTTATTGGTGTAATAGGGATGGAGCAGCTAGAATATCATATATACAGATATGGGAAGAAGAGAAAGTTCCAGTAAAGGAAGAGTGGCTTTTGAAACTAATGGACTATGCAGAAATAGCAACGCTGACAGCGAAATTAATAGATCAAAACAAGGAATAGAAGAATGGAGGCCTTTTGTGGACTATTTAAAAAAAAAATATTACAGTTGAATGAAATTGCGGGCAGGACTCGAGATAAAAGCAGCGGAAGAAAAATGATAATATAACTGTAATGGAGAAACTTTTTGTAATAGATAAAGATAGAATGCAGTGGAAAAGTTTGAGTAAAAATGCTGTAGAGGGGAGGGTGGGAAGTCAAATTATGAAACAGAGTAATTATTTGATTGGAAGGTTATTGTGAAGATGTTTGGAAAAATAATGATAAAATCAGATAGATAGATAGATAGATAGATAGATAGATAGATAGATAGATAGATGATAGATAGATTGTTGTTGTTGTTTAGTTGTTCAGTTGTGTCCGACTCTTTGTGGCCCCAATGACCAGAGCACGCCAGGCACTCCTATCTCCCATAGATAGATAGATAGATAGATAGATAGATAGATAGATGGATAGATAAACATGTTCTGTGTGACATCTTAGATTTGTCATGCATGAGCCAGCAATGGCAGACAGCTCAGGTCTTGTCTCCAACAGAAGAATAGTCTCTTAGTATGTAAGAGGTATTGGCACTGATACCCAGCTAAATTTCTCCTCCTCCTCCTTTTGCTCTGCAGAATATGAGGCTAGTAGATTTTCCTGTATACAACACAAACAGAAGAATAGGAGAGACTTGGTGGCCGTGTATATCACCTTAAAGATGGTGAGAGCTGACACCGTGCAGCCTCAGTGGACCAAAGACACACCTGGCCATACAGGAGAAAAATTGAGTCCATGAGCCCCCTCAGACCGCAAACCTGATAGCTCTGCACCCTGAGGGACCTCTCAGACTACACCCACCTGCAGCTTTAAAAGTTTAACTCTTTGCTTGGACTTTGGGGTGTGATCCCTTGCCATCACTATTTCAACATTGCATGGCACCCAGAGCCGGCCTGCAGGCACTGAGCCAGCTCTGCAAACGGTCCCACTCCCCCCCCGCCCGAGAAGTGTTTGCAGGTTCTACAAATAGAGAAGCTCTTTTGGAGTCCCATCACTCCCTGGAGAGGTAACAGAAAGATCCGCGCTCAGGCATCTGTGTCATAAGCAGGCACAGGAAAAGGTTTGCCAGGCAGCTGGGGAATTAGCTCAAATGGTAGAGCGATCACTTTGCACGTGAGGGGTAGAAGGATCGAATCCTGAATTCCCCAACTGAGCCTCTGCCCTGTTTCTTTTGCCAGACATTCAACAAAGCTTTCCTGATTCCTTTTCTAGATCCCTTTCTGAGATCCGCCTCTTTTTCTGTATTTCTGGGCCAATGGAGCCAGGCAGCTGGGGAATTAGCTCAAATGGTAGAGCGCTCGCTTTGCATGCGAGAGGTAGCGGGATCGATGCCCGCATTCTCCAGATAAGCTCAGAAGCTCTTCCTTTTGCCATACTTTCAACAAAACCTCTATGAATCCCATTTTGGTTCCCTTTCTGAGATCTGTCTCTTTCTTAGTATGTCTGGTCCATTGAAGCCAGGCAACTGGGGAATTAGCTCAAATGGTAGAGTGCTCGCTTAGCATGCGAGAGGTAGCGGGATCGATGCCCGCATTCTCCAGCAAACCTCATGACCTCTTCCTTTTGCCAGGCATTCAACAAAGCTTCCCTGGATCCCTTTCTGGACCCTTTTCTGAGATCTGCCTCTTTTTCTGTATGTCTGGCCCAATGGAGCCAGGCAGCTGGGGAATTAGCTCAAATGGTAGAGTGCTCGCTTTGCATGCGAGAGGTAGCGGGATCGATGCCCGCATTCTCCAATCCCGCCTCCGCTCTCTTCTTTTTGACATGCACACAACAGGGGCTCCAATACCAAGATGAAGGTCTACCAGTGAGCGTGTTGAGCACACTTTTTTATGAAAGTGAGTCATGGGCAACTTATCACCCTTGGGAGTGGTGCCTCGGTAGCTTCCACGTCTGCCACATCAGGAAGAATTTGGGTATCACTTGGCAGGGCAGAGTTTCAAACAAAGGTGTTGTTATGTACTGAGCTGAATCCTAGAACAATAGGATCCAGAATGCAGCAGTCTGATTGGTCCGCAGGAGCCACCCAATCCAGCTGCAGGTGGAAGTGAATCAGTGACCTGATTGGCCTGCAGGAGCAGCCAATCAGGCCTCTGGAGGAAGTGAATCTGCAACTTGATTGGCCTACAGGAGCAGCTCGGAATTAGCCAATCACATGGGGCCCTTGTGTAATGCATATACAGTGGTACCTCGGGTTAAGAACTTACTGTATTTTTCGCCCTATGGGATGCACTTTTTCCCGTCCAAAAATGAAGGGGAAATGTGTGTGCGTCCTATGGGGCGAATGCAGGCTTCAGGAAGCTCTCCGCAAGCCGTGGGAGCCCACGGGAGTTCCCGCCAGGCTCCCACGGCTTGCGGAGAGCTGCCTGCATCCCGAAGCCTGGGGCATGCAGTGGAGCGCACCCCGGGCTTCAGGCAGCTCTCCGCAAGCCTGGGGAGACCGGCACAACTTCCCTAGGCTTGCGGATAGCAGCCTGTTCTGGGGGCTGGGGAAGCTTGGGCTTCTTGGGGGGGGGAATATTTTTTTTTTTCTTTATTCTCCCCCCACACTAGGTGCGCCCTATGGGCCGGTGCACCCTATGGGGCGAAAAATACGGTAATTTGTTCTGGAGGTCCGTTTTAAACCTGAAACTGTTCTTAACCTGAAACACCACTTTAGCTAATGGGGCCTCCTGCTGCCGCCGCGCCACCGGAGCACGATTTCTGTTCTCACCCTGAAGCAAAGTTCTTAACCCGAGGTAATATTTCTGGGTTAGGGAAGTCTGAAACCTGAAGCATATGTAACCCGAGGTACCACTGTATAGCTAGACATTTTGGGGAAAGTTTCATTCATTGCTACTACGAGCTGAATAAAGAGCATGAAATTCGCATTCGACTGCGAGCATATTTCAGGTGTGTTCCTGCAAGCCCTCATTCCCAGCATGTTCACACTCCTGTTTAGATGACGTCTACACTGGCTTGGTCATGCCCACAGAATGGAAGATGGCAGGATCCCCAAGGATGTGTTGTACGAGGAGCTGGCTTCAAGCACCAGGCCCATCGGCAGACCAACTCTGTGTTACAAAGACGTCTGCAAACAGTGCATGAAGGCTGTCAACATCAGCCCCGCCGTCCGGGAATCCCTTGCAGACGACTGCAGTGCCTGGAGACAGACAGTCAGGTTGTGCATCCACAGCATTCGGCCCAGAGGATGAAGGACGGCTGGGAGGAGCATAGAGAGAACAAACGCCATGGTGCATCTCTTGGGGAAAAGAGAGGACCCAAATAATTACCGCCCAGTCAGTCTGACATCAATACCAGGGAAGATTCAGCAGTACATGTGAAAAGGATCTAGGAATCTTGGTTGACCACAAACTCGACATGAGCCAACAGTGTGACGCGGCAGCTAAAAAAGCCAATGCAATTCTGGGCTGCATCAATAGGAGTATAGCATCTAGATCAAGGGAAGTAATAGTGCCACTGTATTCTGCTCTGGTCAGACCTCACCTGGAGTACTGTGTCCAGTTCTGGGCACCACAGTTCAAGAAGGACACTGACAAACTGGAACGTGTCCAGAGGAGGGCAACCAAAATGGTCAAAGGCCTGGAAACGATGCCTTATGAGGAACGGCTAAGGGAGCTGGGCATGTTTAGCCTGGAGAAGAGGAGGTTAAGGGGTGATATGATAGCCATGTTCAAATATATAAAAGGATGTCACATAGAGGAGGGAGAAAGGTTGTTTTCTGCTGCTCCAGAGAAGCGGACACGGAGCAATGGATCCAAACTACAAGAAAGAAGATTCCACCTAAACATTAGGAAGAACTTCCTGAGAGTAAGAGCTGTTCGACAGTGGAATTTGCTGCCAAGGAGTGTGGTGGAGTCTCCTTCTTTGGAGGTCTTTAAGCAGAGGCTTGACAACCATATGTCAGGAGTGCTCTGATGGTGTTTCCTGCTTGGCAGGGGGTTGGACTCGATGGCCCTTGTGGTCTCTTCCAACTCTATGATTCTAGGATTCTATCTGCAGCAGCACAACTGGATGTCTGTCTCTCCTGTATTGGGTCCCTACAGCTCCAATAGGTGCTGCATCAACAGCTTGATGCCCCCTCCCAATGGTGCACTTTTTCATTGTCTCCTGAGATGGATGGATGCCAACAACAACATACCGTATTTTTCGCTCCATAAGACACACTTTTTTCTTCCTAAAAAGTAAGGGGAAATGTCTGTGCGTCTTATGGAGTAAATGTGTGGTCCCTGGAGTCGAATTGCCCAGGGGCAAAAAGCAGATCATCCTTTTTTTTAAAAAGAAAAAGAAAAAGAGGGAAGTGGATGTTGAAACAAAGCCGCTGATTGGCAAGTGATCGGCAGCGAGATAAGGGACGCTAGCAATAAAGGAGGCTGCCTGGAAGGGGGGAGGTAAAGACAGCAAACTTGCAAGGAGAGGAGACAGGAAGACCAAATCAATGAGGAGAGAAATTAGAAGAAAGGAGGAGCAAAAAACTGCTCCAGCTAAGGAAAAGACACTAAGGCAAACAAGAGGGAAGAGGGTGTTGAAAGGAAGCAGCTGATCAGTAAGGGAGATAAGGGATGCTAGCAATAAAGGATAAAGGAGGCTGCCTGGGAGGGGGGAGGTAAAACCCCATGGATCCTCAGGATTTTTACATTGGGTCACCCCAAATTCACCATCAGATCACATAGCATGTCCATGGCTACAGCCTGCACCAAAAAAACACACACTCACCGTTGCCTGGGGCCGCAATGGCGCAAAAACATGGTTAGAAAGTACGGATCCACATGGATCCTCAGGATTTTTGCATTGGGTCACCCCAAATTCACCATCAGATCACATGTCTGTGGCCACAGCATGAACCACAAAAATCATATATCCACTGTTTCGTTCAGAATACTTTTTTTCTTGTTTTCCTCCTCTAAAAACTAGGTGCGTCTTATGGTCAGGTACGCCTTATGGAGCGAAAAATACGGTACCTCAAAAAGTATAGAAAGGCACCCAAAATACTCAATTGACCGAGCTTCTGTCCCTGCCCAGCAGAAGCCTGCCCCCGTAATGTCCTCTTTTGGGGAGATTTTTACCTGTGATCGCCCCAAAAAAGGCAACAACTTTTTGGGGTAATCTCCCCTCCCCCCAAAAAGCTCAAAAACTTTTTGGGCTCCACCCTATCATAAATCCTGGCCACACCCACGAGCAACAACAAATCCTCCCTCAGTCCCTTTCTGGACCCCTTTCTGAGATCTTCCTCTTTTCTGTATATCTGGGCCAGTGGGATCCCCCACAACTGGGGAATTAGCTCAAATGGTAGAGCACTCGCTTAGCATGCGAGAGGTAGTGGGATCGATGCCCACATTCTCCAGCAAACCTCACGACCTCTTCCTTTTGCCAGACATTCAACAAAGCTTCCCTGGATCCCTTTACAGATCCCTTTCTGAGATCTGCCTCTTTTTCTGTATTTCTGGGCCAATGGAACCAGGCAACTGGGGAATTAGCTCAAATGGTAGAGCGCTCGCTTTGCATGCGAGAGGTAGCGGGATCGATGCCCGCATTCTCCAATCCAGCCCACACTCTCTTGCTTTTTGCTCTCTGTGCTTTGTAACCACGTTTTTGTGGCCCCATGAAACAGTGGATGTGTGATTTTTTGGGTGCAGGCTGTAGCCATGGACATGCTATGTGATCTGATGGTGAATCTGAGGTGACCCAGTGCAAAAATCCTGAGGATCCATGTGCTTTTTCCTCCCCCCTCGCAGACAGCCTCCTTTATCGCTAGCATCCTTTATCTCCCTCCCGATCGCTTGCCAATCAGCTGCTCAGCGGCTTTGTTTCAACACCACCTTCCCTCTTGTTTGCCTTAGTGTCTTTTCCTTAGCTGGAACAGTTTTTTGCTCCTCATTTTCTTCTAACTTCTCTCCTCATTGCTTGTTTTAGTGTTCCTGGCTCCTCTCCTAGCAAGTTCACTGTCTTTACCTCCACCCTCCCAGGCAGCCTCCTTTATCGCTAGAGTCCCTTATCTCCCTCCTGATCACTTGCCGATCAGCTGCTCAGCGGCTCTGTTTCAACACCCCCTTCCCTCTTCCTAAAAAAAAAAAAAAGCACGATCTGCTTTTCGCCCCTGGGTAATTCGGCTCCAGGGACCACCATTTGCTCCATAAAACACACAGACATTTCCCCTTACTTTTTAGGAGGAAAAAAGTGCGTCTTATGGAGCGAGAAATACGGTACTATAACAACTTCCTGGTGAGTACCGGCACTATTTTTCCCTATTAAAAGATGCAGTCTGTATGCAGAGTGCCCTTTGCTAGGAAACAGCTTCACCTCTGCAAATGAGGGTAAAAGGTTAGCCATGATCAATGCTTTTTCACTTGGGAGGGGGGAAGCAAGCCCATAGGGAAATTCGTCTTGCGAAGCACCTCAAAAAAGGAAAACTCTTTCGTCTAGCGAATTTTTCGTCTTGTGAGGCATTCGTCTTGCGGGGCACCACTGTACTCCTAAACATTTTATTGGGCGGGGGAGCACTGGCCATGACCACGTGCAAAGTGCGACCTCACCGAAAAGGCGCCATATTTCTCTTTCTTTTTTGAAAGGCGTCAAATGAAAAGTAGAGAAATAGCGATGGCAGTATTTAGTAATGTCTTTTTGAGGGGCGGCACCTGTCCCCCACCCAGCACTACCAGTGGCTTTTTCCCTGGAAGGGTCATAGCATGAGCATGATGTGTCCCCCGCCAGAGGAACTTGCCCCCCCCACTAACATCCCATACAGCTGGTAGCTGTGCACAGTTGTGAGCGAAGGAACTGGCATGAGGTCTGTGGGAGTTGTAGACTCACACATCCTAGCTCTGCAATGGCCTTAATTCCTCAAGATGATTGACTTTCAACCCACTTCTTTGCTTAAACTCCTCCTTCTCTTTCTCTTTCTCTTTCTCCTTTCTCCTTCTCTTTTCTCTTTCTCCTTCTCCTTCTCCTCCTCCTTCTCTCTCTCTCTCTCTCTCCTTCTCCTTCTCCTTCTCCTTCTCGCTCTGTCTCTGTCTTTCTGTCCCCCTCTCTCCATCTCTTGATCTGCACATCCCCTACTGGTAAACTGCCAGAGGCTTGTGTGGATGTTTCGCAAGTGCTGGATATCAGATAGGAACGTCATTTTGGGGAATTCGAAACTTAGACCATGCTCGGGGAAGGGGCCAAAGGGGTTTTACTATTGCTGTTTTCAGCGCCAGAGAAGCAGTGACAGAGCTTAATCTTCACATTCTTCACATCGCATCTGTCTGACCCTCCTTCCCACTCAGAAGAGAAATTCAAAGGTACCTGAAAAAGGGCTTATTGTGTGTGTGGGGGGGGAGCAATTTGGGGTACTAATAGGGATGGCGTTAGTTATTTTTATAAATGAAATTATTTCATTCTAAACATAAAACAAAAATTGATTTCTAGAAATAAAATAAAATCAGTCTGTTATTTTAAGAGTAAGAACCTAATCGGCAGGGAAAACAGAATCTAACCTTTTGTTATCCCTAAGACGCATCACACCTCTCCCTTTCCTTCATTCCCCTCCACTCCAAATCATTTCTAAATGTGTGACAGATATAGATTCTATAGTGAGGTCTACCTGGCTCTAGGAGTGGGAAAATCTATCCTGTCCTTTCTCTCTCAGTCCGGTCTGGTCCACTCTTCAGTTCTTCACATCAGTTTGCAATTCTTGAAAAAAAAAAAAGAAAAAGTCCTCAAAATCCACCAGCATTTTAGTGTGAATTGCTTCTAATACGCACATTTATCTATGCAGTTTTGCCTAATATACACACTCTTTGCACAGCGTTATTTTCTGTAATGATTTTTCCCGAAAGTAATCCATTTCTAGGCATACAGTGGTACCTCAGGTAAAGTACTTAATTTGTTCCGGAGGTCCGTACTTAACCTGAAACTGTTCTTAACCTGAAGCACCACATTAGCTAATGGGGCCTCCTGCTGCTGCCGGACCCCGATTTCTGTTCTCATCCTGAAGCAAAGTTCTTAATCTGAAGCACTATTTCTGGGTTAGCGGAATCTGTAACCTGAAGCGTATGTAACCTGAGGTACCACTGTACTTTGCTCAAGTCTATGCAGTTTTGCAAACAACACTCAGCTGAAGAGCGACACTGCAAAATTCAGAAAAGTGCAAATTCCCAAAAGATGTCTGTGTTTTGGTTCGTGAATTGTTTCAGAAAGTGCAGATCAGGGAGCTCACGTGAGAACTGAATCCACTTTGCCCTCTCCCATCTCTACCTCAAGCCAGGCAAAACCATATTTCTTCTCTCATGTATTTGACAGAGTCGGATAATCTTACTGTCATTTGTTTCTGCTCTGCTGCTGAAGTTCTTGCAGTTTTTTTAAAGGTTCTCATGTGTATTTCGTTGCAATGCATCGTGCTTTTTCTGATTTTATGTTGTGATTTATGCTTTTGAAGTTTTCAAAGTTTTGTAAGTCACTTGCAGATTCCTTATGTGGCGAGTGAATAATACATCGGAGGAGGAGGAGGAGGAAGGAAGAGAAAAAGGAGGAGGGGGAAGAGAAAAAGAAGAGGGGGAAGAATAAGAAGAGGAGGAGGAGGAGGAAGAGAAAGGAGGGGGAAAAGAGGAGAAGAAAAAAGAAGAGAAGAAAAAGGAGGAGAAGAAGAGGCAAAAAGAGGAGGCAAAAAATAATAATAATCCAGCGATTGTTATATAAAAGAGCCAAAATATATAAATATAAAGTGTCAGGGACCTCCCTGCCATGAGTGACAGAGAAAGCTCTGAAGAAGGAAGAGGGCTGGATGGAGGGATGTTCAGCTTGAGCTCCCCTCACAATGAGAGGGAGGAAAGCCCTTTCTGTCCGGAGGCACAAGCTGTAAATTCACAAGAGCCAGCAGAGGCTGTTGCAGAAAGTTAGATTCAACTCCAGAAAAGGGGGAAGGAGGGGGGCACGTGAGTCTCCCCTTTCCAGAAGTCTTGGAAGACTGCAGGAAAGGTGTCAGCCACACAGGGGAGCATCGTAAAATCCTGACACACAGTAAGCCAGGGGTTGGGAACCTGTGGTCTTATATTCCAACTCCTATCAGCCCTAGCAAGCATGACCAATGGTCAGGGATGATGGGAACTGTCCTGTGACATCAAGAGGGCCACAGGTTCCCCACCCCTGAAATAAATCCTATGTAAATCCCAACACACATCCCCCGGTCCTCAAAAGCAACTAAATATCTTTTAGTCTGTAAAAATATTAATAATAATAATAATAATAATAATAATAATAATAATAATAATAATATATTATTTATACCCTGCCCATCTGGCTGGGCTTCCCCAGCCACTCTGGGCAGCTTCCCCAAAAACATTAAAACATCAAACATTAAAAGCTTCCATAAACAGGGTTGCCTTCAGATGTCTTTTCTAAAAGTCTGGTAGTTATTTTTCTCTTTGACATCTGGTGGGAGGGCGTTCCACAGGGCAGGTGCCACTACCGAGAAGGCCCTCTGCCTGGTTCCCTGTAACTTGGCTTCTCGCAGTGAGGGAACCGCCAGAAGGCTCTTGGCGCTGGACCTCAGTGTCCGGGCAGAACGATGGGGGTGGAGATGCTCCTTCAGGTATACTGGGCCATGGCTGTTTATGGCTTTAAAGGTCAGCACCAGCACTTTGAATTGTGCTCGGAAACATACTGGGAGCCAATGTAGGACTTTCAAGACCGGTGTTAAATGGTCTCGGTGGCCGCTCCCAGTCACCAGTCTAGCTGCTGCGTTCTGGATTAGTTGTAGTTTCTGGGTCACCTTCAAAGGTAGCCCCACATAGAGCGCATTGCAGTAGTCCAAGCGGGAGATAACCAGAGCATGCACCACTCTGGTGAGACAGTCCGCGGGCAGGTAGGGTCTCAGCCTGCATACCAGGTGGAGCTGGTAGACAGCTGCCCTGGACACAGAATTGACCTGTGCCTCCATGGACAGCTGTGAGTCCAAAATGACTCCCAGGCTGCACACCTGGTCCTTCAGGGACACAGTTACCCCATTCAGGCCCAGGGAATCCTCCATACCTGCCTGCCTCCTGTCCCCGCAAAACAGTACTTCTGTCTTGTCAGGATTTAACCTCATTCTGTTAGCTGCCATGCATCCTCCAACCGCCTCCAGACACTCACACAGGACCTTCACCGCCTTCACTGGTTCCGATTTGAAACAGAGGTAGAGATGGGTATCATCCGCATATTGATGGACACCCAGCCCAAACCCCCTGATGATCTCTCCCAGCGGCTGCATGTAGATGTCGAAAAGCATGGGGGCGAGGACAGAACCCTGAGGCACCCCACAAGTGAGAGCCCAGGGGTCTGAACACACATCCGTCTGTAGTCCCACAAAAATAAAGGCTGGGTTTCAGCACAGCAATACGACTCTTTTGCTCGTCAGCCAAATGGCAGCCATGTTTGTGGCTGCTGGCTAGCTGGCTGGTGGTCATGATTTCTTTGCCCCCAAGAAAGCTTGCTATCAAGCCTCTCTGCTGATGGGGAACCTCAGGCTGAAAGTGGCCCCCGGCCTCTCTACCTGGCCCTTAAGATTTACTAGGCCACACCCCTCACCAGCCCTGCTGGACACCCTCCTCAAGCGCTTTTGCCTAACTGGAACATGTCATCGAAATGTGAACATGGCTCTTGCTCATCTGGCTGCAGGGTGTGTGAGTACAGAAAGAACCCCTGGCCTCTTCCAAGACTAAAATGTAATTTACTGTCCAAAGATAAGAGTCTCAGCTGTTCCTTAACCTGCTTTTTATTCTGTTTTTTAAAAAAAAAAAAAAAATTATTAAAGGTTTTCTTAATACAATAGAAAAAGCAAACAAAATAACATATAATTTTTTCAATATCCACATTTTCTTCACTTTTTTGGACTTCCTCACATCTCTCGTTCCTGCGTTCTAAGTTTTTCGAACTTTACCCAGCAATTTATCACCTTGTTTCAATTCTTATATTATAATTTCCGATATTGTGTCCCTAATTTTAGATAATTTTACCCAAACCTTAAAAGCTTAATTTTAGCATAATATTTATCCAAAATTTGTCTTTTCTTATATTTTCATTTATCTTCATATTCCTTTTAGCTATCTTAATGGTGCCATATTATTAATAATCTTACATCTTTCTTAACACTCATACAATTTACAATATTTTTGTAAATAGTCCTCAAATTTCTTCCAGTCCTCCTCCACAGCCTCTTCTCCCAGGTCTCGGATTCTGCCAGTCATTTCTGCTAACTCCATATAGTCAACCTGCTTTTTATTCTGGCCTGGCCCAGAAGACATTTATTTGGAGCAATTATAACCCACTTTAATCCCCTTTAATGCTCCCTGGTGGGTAGGCAGACACAAATGAATCTGACACTAATAAAGCCATGCTGATGTGAACAGCTGGTGGGGGGAGAAGCTGTGAAATGCACCATTACTGTGAATATGCCCTTGTATACACATCAAACTGTGCTGATGTGTACAACAATGTAGGAGTGCAAATATCCAGAGATGTAGTGATCAGGTGGGATTGCTATGAGGAATTATAACAGATATAGAGTAAGCCATCTGTGTCAGCAATGAAAGCATTGCATTGACTGGGTTTAAACTATTTTGATATGATTCTTGAGCAATCTGCACCCCTGCATCCCTGTTCCATTCCTCTCTTCCTCACGTCACATTCACAGCAGCTGCTTCGCCAGGCAGGCATCCTGGGCCATAAAGATAGTGGGCAAGTTTCTTTGATGTAGTTTTCTTATATATTTATCTTAAGATGTTAATCTTGGGGCCAGGAAGCAGATCTCACATTAAGGGGATAATGGTCACTGTCCTGGCCATCCTTCTTATCATGTGTACTGATTGTTTATGACCTCCGGAGTTGCTGTATTCGCTCCTTTGTAGTTTTTCATTCATTTACTCCAGAGTATGCATGCCTAACTAGTGTTTATAGTTTAATTTGTCTCCACGTGGATTTGTGGAAATGCTCAGAAGAAATCTGATTGGTTCTTTTGAAAACTCTGTAAAAAGTTCTTTTGTGAATAAAACGGCCTGGGCCGGGGGCTGCGGAGATCTGATGGACAGGCACAGAGAGACACACGATTATATGCACCCTTCCCAGAGTCTTGCTGGTTCAAATCTCTGTGTGTATTCTTATTAATCAGGGTCCAGTCCTTCCTTTACTTTGCAAACGCAACACAACAAGGCGCCAATGTGGTTTGAAATTCAGCAAAAAAAGAAAGAGAGAACCTCCTTGCTGAAATTTTAGGTTGGTAATGAGTAGACTTCCTTCCCTTCTTCCCAGTTCTCATAAGACTTACAGACTTCAAGGCCAGTAGGAATGCAAGGCAGTGGCGATTTGCTGGCTTCCCGCAATGCTGTGCTGCTTATTGGCTAAGACAAATGGCGTTCAGCCTCAGGAGAGCAGGGGCCTATGGCAACGCTCCTTCAGTTGTCAAGGTTGAAGATCAGACATAAGTCACACGTCATTTTCTCCTCTTCCTAGATCTCATCAAGAAATCTGCTGACAACGGAAGGTAGATCAGCTTCCGATTCAAAGCAGAGAATTAAGGTAAGGTGGAGCCTTCCTTTGATGCCTCCTTAATCCTAGTGATTTTTAGACTCAGCCATTTGGGGATAAACAAACAAACAAACAAAGAAACAAACAAACAAACAATAAATGTAGATCTATCTCCTGAGTCAATGTTTCTTTTTCTTTTTAAAAATGTTCAGGGTTAACCTATTACAGTATTTGTAAGAATGGATTCCAAATATCATTGAATTTGTCCATGGCAAGCCTGTGTTTATATGCAAGTTGTTTGCATGTTGCTAGTTTGTATAAGTCTTCAATCCAATCGTAGAAGGGAGACGCATTTTTATTTTTTCCAATTCGTCAGTCTTTTTGCTGTGGAAAGGGCACGGAGAGTCCACTCATTACTGCCCTTTCGTAAGGTTCCAAGTGCTGGGAATATAATTCAAAAGGATATTTTGCTCTGTAAATATAAAGTTGTTCCATACAGTTCTGTGGATATTTCAATACAGTGGTACCTCGGGTTAAGTACTTAATTCGTTCTGGAGGTCCGTTCTTAACCTGAAACTGTTCTTAACCTGAGGTACCACTTTAGCTAATGGGGCCTCCTGCTGCTGCTGCGCTGCTGCTGCACTATTTCTGTTCTCATCCTGAAGCAAAGTTCTTAACCTGAAGCACTATTTCTGGGTTAGCGGAGTCTGTAACCTGAAGCGTATGTAACCTGAAGCATATGTAACCCGAGGTACCACTGTATAGGACAATGAAAAAAACCATGTGTTTTAGAGAAGCATCATCCCTGTTGCATTTCCAACAGTTAGATGCCTTAGATAGCTCTTTTTTAAACAAACATGACGGAGTCAAGTATATTCTAAGATCTGGTGTACTACAAGAACAACCTTGTAAACTATTTGGCTTTGGGTCCCCCCGGCTTTATTTCCCCTTCTACAGTGGTACCTCGGGTTACATACACTTCAGGTTACATACGATTCAGGTTAGACTCCGCTAACCCAAAAATAGTGCCTTGGGTTAAGAACTTTGCTTCAGGATGAAAACAGAAATCGTGCTCTGGCGGCGCGGCAGCAGCAGGAGGCCCCATAAGCTAAAGTGGTGCTTCAGGTTAGGAACAGTTTCAGGTTAAGAACGGACCTTTGGAACGAATTAAGTACTTTACCACTGTACACAGGTTCTGTTTCTCGTTTTCCTTTTCTCTCTTTTATTTACGTCTCACCATGTTTAGTGGCGGGTGGCGCTGTGGTCTAAACCACTGAGCCTAGGGCTTGCTGATCGGAAGGTCAGCGGTTCGAATCCCCACGACAGGGTGAACTCCCGTTGCTCAGTCCCTGCTCCTGCCCACCTAGCAGTTCGAAAGCATGTCAAAGTGCAAGTAGATAAATAGGTAACACTCCTGTGGGAAGGTAAACAGCGTTTCTGTGCGCTGCTCTGGTTTTGCCAGAAGCGGCTTAGTCATGCTGGCCACATGACCCGGAAGATGTCTGCGGACAAACGCCGGCTCCCTCGTCCTATAGAATGAGATGAGCGCCGCAACCCCAGAGTTGTTTGTGACTGGACCTAACGGTCAGGGGTCCCTTTACCTTTACGTTGAGTGTACATATGTACTTTTTGAACTTTCAATAAAGAAAAATAAATAAACAATTGAAAAAATTGTTCAGGGTTGAAGTGGGGACAGTCACATAGCTGGGGGGGGGGGCAGGGTGCACTGGGCGGCACTTACCTTGGGGGCAGCATGCTGGAGCCCAAGGTGACACCCAAGTCAATGCGCTTCAGAGCACGGCATCCCACTACCCAAAGTAGCCCAGCCTGAGGCTGTGCTTGCAGGGTGCTGAGCCCCACCCCCCACCCCCATGCTAGAGGGTGGCTGAGAAGGACGCAACTCGCATGCGTTGACCCTGCGAGTGGCACTGGGCCTGTAGTGAGCCTGAGCCACGGCGTCTCTCCTGGGAGGGATGAAGTGGCTCCCCACCCAAATGGGATAAGGTGGGAGGGAGGGGCAAAGGATAAATGTCAGCATAATTCAGGCTGAGAAGTATTCTTTGCAGAATAAACGCCTTTGTCTATTTTACAAAAAACGTTGCTTGACTCCTGCTCTTCTTAATATAATTGTGGGGGTGGGAGTGAGGGTGGGGTTGACGTTTTTCAGCCCAAAGGCCATATTATTGCCTTCCGGTCAAATGTTTGAGGTAGGCCAGGCCAAACGCGGGAAGATCAGCGAGTGCTAATTTTTACCTTTGTATGCTGGGCTCATTTCTACACATACCTGTGAACTCCTCTCTGTCCCCCAACTCAGGCAGGTGAAAAGCAGCATCAGAGTTCAAGGGCTCATTCAAGGACCGGGGGAAAACATTCAGGGAAGGGTGCAAAGCAGGCTGAGGTAGGGCTGTGGCCTGAGAGAGTCCCAAAGGCCAGAGATAGATAGATAGATAGATAGATAGATAGATAGATAGATAGACCAGCAGCGTACAGTATATTTACATAGGAACACAGGAAGTAGCCTTACAGTGAGTCAGTTGTTGTTGTTGTTGTTGTTGTTGTTGTTGTTTAGTCGTTTAGTCGTGTCCGACTCTTCGTGACCCCATGGACCAGAGCACACCAGGCACTCCAGTGAGTCAGAGTACTGGTCAACTCACTGGTCAACTGTCACGGACTGTTAGGTCACAGTGGGTTGTTGGGTGGCACCAACTGAGTGGTCAGAGGGAGAAGAGGGAGCAGACTGGGAGGGAGGAGGTGTCAGAAGCTGAAGAAGAGGCAACAGGGCTTAGTGAGCAGGAAGAGTCTGTGGTAGAGAGGAATCCAGAACCAGAGGCAGAAGTGGAAGCAGGAGAGTGGGATGAGGGTGGCCAAGAGGCAGAGATGAGCCAGGCTGGTGAAGAAGCACTGGGGAGATCTCCCCCTCCTGCTGTCGTGGTAGCGGCCCAAAGGGCCACAATAAATGTGATAATGTGTACCCCTGTAAATCCTTGAGTGTGCTTCTAATAGAGAATGGGCATAAATCCGATATCAGGAATCACAAGACAGAGAAACCATTAGGAGAACACTTCATTCTCCCCAGGACATTCTATACAAGATCTCAAAGTAGCTGTCTTTATTACAAAAGAATTTCAGAAACAGACTGGAAAGAGAAGTTGCTGAATTGCAACTTATTACCAAACTTAAAACCATGGAGAGACCTGGTCTGAATAGAGATATTGGATTCTTACCTCATTATACATGATAAAGCTATTTTTAGTCATCTCACCCTTTGCTTTTTCCTGTAAGACCAATTGCAGTCGTTAACAGTCGACAACAGGTTTACCACACCTATCAGCCAATCACCCATTCCCACCTCCCTTCTGAGTAATACCCCTCCCCACCCTCTCACTATATATAAGGGTCTGGTGACTTCTGTTTCAGTGTATCTGAAGAAGTGTGCATGCACATGAAAGCTCATACCAATAACAAACTTAGTTGGTCTCTAAGGTGCTACTGCAAGGAATTTTTTTTATTTTGTTTCGACTACGGCTGACCAACATGGCTACCTACCTCTAACAGCCCGTTCACAGCAGAAGACCTTGGTCCCTTCTCCAGGATGGTGTGTGTCTAATTTACCCTGCAGGCCTTGTTTGTTGGAAAGCCTGTTTATGCAGGTCAAATGGAGAGCAAAGGTTGGAGAGATTAAATCGAGATATGGAAATATGGAAGCATCAATGAGAAGCAGGACTGAGATCTGGATATGCTTTGAGGTTCAGACTGTGGGAAGTCGTAAAATCAAAATTACAATTTGAAAGACAATTTGATCTTTTTTATTTTTATTGGATTATGATTTGATATGTTAATTGGATGTTTTTTATTGGAAAATAAATAAACGCTCTAACAAAAAATATGGAGAGCAAAGGAACCAACAAGGGGGGTGATAGGTATCTTTTCATTTCTAGAAAAGCTTGAATCATACATTTAAGTGTCCTTTAATTAATTTTTTTTTAATTGTCCCAGTGCAGGGATCTGAACGAGGATGGCTACATTTGATGGAATCCCAACCTCTCTCTCAGCGGACCTCTTTTTCAGGAACATGCTGTTGGCCAAGACCAAGGAAGAACCCAACAGCAAAATGTTCTCCTGTTTCAGCTGCGCCTTGGAGAACCTCCAGAGGGAGCCACCATGTGTGAGAAGCAATGCCCACCTCACCATTTCTGATGGGCGCACGCTGATGGAGTTCACCTCGGGCGACGGATCTGTCGCAGTCACGGTCTTCCACAATCAAGGCAAAGTGCACTACAATGTCTTGGTACCCAACTGGGACCTCTACTTTGCTCGTCTCTGCTCTAATCCACAGCCTCTCAGCCTTAGTAATATCCTTAGCATCCGTGGTCATCTACATAACTGGGGTTCCTTTAGGAAAGGGTTTTCTCCTTTGGCCTGCTTTGACCTAGCAGTGGAAAAATTCTGCATGGAACCCGATACCATCCAGAAGGATGCTGAGATGTTGGTGGAATGTGGTGGGCGGGTGGTGAGGTTTGTCTCCGGCCAGGAAACCTATAAGATTTCGGTCTTCTTTAAACAAGGCGAGGCCAAATATGAAGTCCACGTAGACAACTGGGATGTGGTCATGGAGCGTTTGCAGACTGGGGTGGAGGCGCTAAGCTTGGAGAACTTGTTGCGTGTGAAGAACAGGCTGAGACTCCAGAAATGGCGGGAGCTAAGGTCTTGCCTGGATGAGGCCGTTAGTCGGTTCTCCCAGGAACCCCGTTGCGTTCAGGATAATGCCAAAATGTTGATTACCACCAGTAATGAGAAAGTTGTGCTGATCTCTGGGAAAGGGGAGAACCTCATCACAGTGACATATGGGTATGGAAGGGTTGACTACAAGTTGGTAGAACGAGGCTGGTGGGAGGTGGCTGCCAGGGTCCTCCAAAAGAAAGAGACACATACAACAGAACTTATTTGAAAGGCCGGCTCCACCAAACGCTTCCTAAAAATAAAAATATGGAAGGCTGCATCAAGGTGGTAAGCTTTGCCACTGACTTGGGTGTATTCATTAGCATGACTGTGGAAAAACTGCAGGCATATCACTTTACAGTCGTACCTTGGTTTTCAAATGCTTTGGGAGTCAAATGTTTTGGCTCTTGAACGATCTAAAACCGGAAGTGATTATTCCGGTTTTCGAAAGTTCTTTGGAACCCGAACGTCTGACGCGACTTCCGATTGGCTGCAGGAGCTTCCTGCAGCCAATCGGAAGCTGCACCTTGGTTTCCGAACATTTTGGAAGTTGAACAGGCTTCCAGAATGGATTCCGTTTGACTTCCAAGGTACCACTGCATATATAAGGCAGAGTTCCTCCACACTCTCTTCTGTAACTACAAGCTAAAGCCTGTCTTCAGGGCTCATACTGTGAACTGGATGTAAGTAATCCTTATCATTCCTTATAAAGAAGACTGTTGTGTCTTTATTCTTTTTAGGAGGGAACAAAGGGGATTTACCAGGAATAACCCATTCTGAACAAGCCAGACTGGACTGCTTAACACAAGAGATTCAAATGAATCTACCAACTAGCTTCCTGTGATGTACAGGGAATGTGCTCTGCTACTAACTCACTAGGAGCAATATATCCTCTCCTACTATCCACAACAATTGGGATGCGGTGGCGCTGTGGGTTAAACCACAGAGCCTAGGACTTGCCGATCAGAAGGTCGGCAGTTTGAATCCCTGCGACGGGGTGAGCTCCTGTTGCTCGGTCCCTGCTCCTGCCAACCTAACAGTTCGAAAGCACATCTAAGTGCAAGTAGATAAATAGGTACCACTCCGGCGGGAAGGTAAATGGTGTTTCCGTGCGCTGCTCTGGTTTGCCAGAAGCGGCTTAGTCATGCTGGCCACATGACCGGAAGCTGTACGCCGGCTCCCTCGGCCAATAAAGCGAGATGAGCACTGCAACCCCAGGTCACGACTGGACCTAATGTTCAGGGGTCCTTTTACCTTTACTAGCTCACTAGTAGCAATATATCCTCTCCTACTATCCACAACATTCCCACAACGTCCACTTTCAACCCCCTCTTGGTTCTGGGACACAGTGGCTCAGGAGAGGGGGTGGGAAGCCCCTGGCCCTCCACTTGCCCGACCTGCTTCTTCCTCCTCTTCCTCAGACCCATTCTGTGCTCCGCCTTCCATCTCTGAAGTTTCTCCTGTCTCCGACGCTTGCCTCCTGGATGGTACACTTCTCCACAAATCACCAACCCCTTCTTCCAAGTCAGAGTCTCGCCCCCTTCCCCCAGTGGACAGTCATCAGCATCCTGTCAGTCCCTTACGCCTCTCAATTCCCCATCCAGGAAAGCAACAAGCCTTGACTGACTTCAAGGGCACATTCCAGCAAGGTAGAAGCATGCAGAGAGTTTGCAATAAAAGGTTGGTAAGGCACTAGGCCTGGGAAGAGAAGGGCTGGCTGGACAGTGGGTGTGGCCTGACAAGAGTCCCAAGGGCCAGCTAAAGAGGTCTGGGGGTCCATATTTCACCCCCAGACCTGTGGCTCTCAATCCATTGTCTACTCTTGGGCACGTGGTTGTTTGCTATATGTAATTAATTCACTATGGCTATTTTGTTTCCTCCTGTGAAAAAGCGTTCGGGAATGTAATGCCCCCTGCCTGCCATGGGAAAGTAGTTCAAACTAGTGCTGTTTGTGGAATCTGATCTTTGCAAATCCTGATGTGAATCGAACAGGGGCATATGCACCCCCTGGACCCAAATGTGTATAGGAGCTTGATGATCTGTATCCAATTTCACTTTCCAAATCTCCAGATGCTGTTTCTTGGTTCAAAAATTGTATTCAATACGGTTTAGAAATGCATATATTGAAAGGCGCATACATTTTCTAGGAAATGCATATTTCAATACTGATTAAATACAAATTTCTATGAGGATTGTCTTGTTTATTCTTTATTTTCTTGCCTTTGTAGCCCACTTTTCTTCCGCCATTGAACCCGAGGCCGTATTCTCAGGCAATCTCCCAATTACTAAGCAGACTCAGATCGACCCAAATTTCAGACTGTACCCTGGCATTAAAAATAGATAGATGATAGATAGATAGATAGATAGATAGATAGATAGATAGATAGATAGATGATAGATAGATAGATAGATAGATAGATAGATAGATAGATAGATAGATGCTGTAGATTTATGGGTGAACACATGCAAAAGTTCAGATCTACTAAAATTTTGCATCCTCTGACACTGGTTAGAGTGTCTGCCAATATTTCCTCTCCAAAGAAAACATTTACCAAACCTTTGTCCTGTGTACATCGCTGCTGTCCCCAGAGGCTTGGAGTGTGGAACGCAGTAAGTAAGCAAAAGAGCTCCCAAACTGTCTAGGATTCTGCAGCCCAGATTCATTCTTAATATTTGCTTGGGAGACTGTTTACGTTATTGAGGATGAATCAGATTCTTCTCCTTGGGGTCTCCATGCTACTCTTCTGCTCTCCTGGCGAATGAAAATGTATGTGAGAGCGTGTGCATAAGTGTTCAGGGGACTACAGAGAGAACGGGCTACAGTTCCTTATGAGAAAAAAGTTGAGGGAGTTGTGTATCATTACAGGTTTGCAGGTGCTGAACACCTGGGCTCTGTAAAAGTTAGAATTTAATTGGAACTTGTGTGTTAGGAACGTCACAGCCATGTGTGTATTTGACCTGCCGTTTCTAATCCCTCTGGAATTTGCATGTGATAAACGCTAATCAAGGCTGGTGCTAAGAAATTTGGACTAATTTCATTGGAGGTGTTAGCCTGGGGTTATGGGTTGTTAACACAACCAGAGGGTCAGAGGTCTGGGGAAATCCCATGATGGTAGTGTAGATTTTGCTGGATGTAATTAAAAATAGTTGAAAAATTCAGAGCTCAACAACTTTGGGCCCCTGTCTCTCCCAAAGCTGAATAATTTTGGTCAAAAAAAGAAGCAGCTCAAAAACGTTGTCATTCCGCCCCCCACCCCCAAATGCTGAACAACTTTGGTGAGAAGTTGAAGAAGAAGAAGAAGAAGAAGAAGAAGAAGAAGAAGAAGAAGAAGAAGAAGAAGAAGAAGAAGAAGAAGAAGAAAGAAGAAGACGCTCAACAACTTTGCAAAAACAAAACTCAACAACCTTTGTGTCCAGATTTTCACGTTTTTGAAATATGGCAACCCTAGTTAAAGGGAGCAGGGTCTCTCTCTGCCTGGGGTTTAGAACCGAGAGGGAGAATATAATGTGGGCAGACGTTTAGTGCAGAGTGTTAGAAGTTAAGGAACAGAGTTAGGAAGTGGTGGCTTGGAGAGAGGAGGAGAGAGCAACGTCTGAGAGCCCCACAGGCAGGGTCTGTTTAGGTCCATGGCTGCTGTGGCTATAGGAGAAGCCAGAAACTCTTGGGGTATGAAGGCTGAGGACCCTTCTGTAGACTCAGGCTGCATATATGTGTAAATAAACAAACCATATATCATAAAGACACCACAGTCTCTGCTGTGCCTTGTTTCCCCAAGGAAACAGAGACCCTGGTGTGTAAAGCGGGGCTGCAAAGCATGTTCTCCTTCATAGAGAGCACGTGTTGCGGTGGGGTCTGAACAGGCCCCCCCCTCTGTTGCTGGGCGGGTTAGTATGGATGACCATCCACAGTGATTGGGCGGTTGGGTTACTGGGCAAATTTTGCTGTTGCCATTTAGGAGGACGGACCAAAGGTTATAAAATCAAGTCACACAGCACTGACTGGGCTCTTTCGCTGTGTGCATCGGATCACCCGCCCACCCTCCCTGATCTAGGGCTATTGCGTTGACCTTGCTATGCCTGTCATGGGGTCGTCTGCCGTTGGGGCAGGGGCCTGGTAGGAATTTTGTCCATCTGGCTGATTGGCTGGTGTCATTTGGTTTTGCCTACTGCGTAGCAAATCGTCACAACTTGTAAGGTTGCAGTTAGGCATTGGTTAAAAAATTGGTTGGTGGAGGGGTAAGGATTGGCGGTGCCTGCCCCTCCAATGCTGCCGTTAAAGGAATCCAAGGGCTTGCCATTCTTTTGTCCGTACCCCTGAATGGAGCCGTGCAAGCCCCCGGGGGCATGCGGGGGGCAGGGGGCGGGATGAGGGTCTGGTGCCTGGCTCCACGCTCTCCCCAATATTGTTTTCCCTCACTGGCTTTCACTGGAATCCGGCAGTCAGTTCTGTGCCTGGGCGTGGGGACAGATAGTCATAACCAATGTCTAAGCAACCACTCACATTTATGTATTTTAATAAAGTTGTGGTCAAAATTATGCCAAAAACCTTAAACAAAAATTATGTGTGAATTGTGAATTATTTAGGGGTAGCTTGGGGGACCTTGACACGCAACTCCTGGAATCTTGTACTGCTGTGGAGACTGGAGAATCAAGGAATCATACAATTGTAGAGTTGGAAGGGACCCTGGCGGTCATCTAGTCCAGCCCCCTGCAATGCAGGAAGAGGTGTGTAAAATCTTGTTTCGCCTGGAGAAGAGACGACAGAGAGCTGATATGATATCTGAAGGGCCGTCTCATGGGAGATGGATCATGGATAATGGAGCAAGCTTGTTTTCTACTGCTCCAGAGAGCAAGATATAGATATCTATGGATATAGATACACGTTTTGCAGATTAATGCAGATACAGGACAGAATGGACTTACGCAAAGTTGATAGAGGTGGAAACTTTGTCCAGACCTGTTAACTGGCACTGTTTAGCAACAGTGTCTGCCAGCATTTCTGCCCAAAAGAAAACATTTGCACAGCACACCTTTGCCCTCACTGGCTGCTTCCAGAGGTCAGAGGGCACAAACTGGTAAGCCAAAGAACTCTAGACCTTCCTAATATTCCACAGCTCCGTTTTCATTCTTGATATTCACTTGGGAGGCTGTGTACATTATTCAGGATGAATCAGATTCTCCTCCTTGGGGCCTCTATGTTGCTCTTCTGCTCTTCTGGTGAGTGTGTGTGTGTGTGTGTGTCTGTGTTTGTGTGTGTGTGTGTGTGAGAGAGAGAGAGAGAGAGAGAGAGAAAGAGAGAGAGAGAGAGAGAGAGGTGGGAGGGAGAGAGGGAGGGAGGGGGCAGAGGTCTACAGAGAAAGTAAGCAGAGGTATGCATGAGTTTCCAAGTGCTTTGTGAGCCTTTTCCCCTTGAAGGTGCAGAATTGGAAAAAGTTCTGATTCTGTACCTACGTATGTATTATATATATATTGTGACCTACACCTCTGGGAAAAGTGACCTGCTTTGCCATTTTAAGGATAAAAAAATTGTGGGGATGGTAAGTTAAGTTCTTCAGGGAAGCAAACTCTTGTCCGACAGGATGTCTCATCTTATTAATTATCTAAACTGTGCAACAGATTTCATTCTGCTTTATGTGATTTTATATTTCGTAATGGCTGTCAGCCAAACAAACAAACACATACTCTTTGTATTTGTATGCATTGTAAACGGAACGGATGGGGTTCAGTGCATAAACAAATTCGTTCCATGGAGAGACTCCTGCTCACAGAGCAGGTTTTCCCCTTCCTCTCCTCCCACTTGCGGCCGCCTGTGCCGCTGGCTCTCATCTGCCTTGGGGTGTCCTCCAAGCATCAGGGGCTGACTTGGGATGGAGGGCAAGGAAAGGCAAGCCTTGTTGTGTGAGTCAAAGTCCACTCCACTTGTGTGCAGCACTGCATCTGCAACTGTCACTTCCATTTTGGTGACCTAGAAGTACCACCTTCAGTCTGAAGGTGGTGCTTGTTTCTTAAGCATCCCTGGTTACAAGAATCCATCCTTAAGGTTCCCAAAGGGTGGGGAAACATGAACGCATTCCAATTTTCAAAGAGAGAGGAGGGCAGACAGTTCCTTGGCTTACGGCGCTCAGAGCCACACACGGCTGCTCCCAGATTATCCCCGTCCGCCCCTTCTCCTGTTTTTCACCCTCGTTCCCGCACGAGAAAGGACCATCTCCAAGCCCTCACTTTCAATAACTTCTTTTCAACCTCAGCCCAAGGCCTCGTGTGTAAGCTCTGTCATTCCGGAAATGGCAAGGCCTGCTATTCGACAGAAGAAACGTGCAAGATTCGCTTCGGAAAGTGTTTCACGTACACCAGCTACCTTGGTAAGACCTGGCGATAGGCCGCAGCTCAGCGGTAAAGCGCCCTGTTCCCAGCATCCCCAGACAGGGGTGGGAACGGACTCAGCCAGGAATCCCAGAGGGTCGCTGCTAGTCAGGGTAAGCAGCCCTGAGGCGGATAGGCTCACAGTCTGACACAGCCCAAGGCAGCTTCTTAAAGCTGTGGATTCAAACCAGAAGCTGCTGTAACCCAGTCAGGGTGTTGGGTGATGGTGGTTTACAAATAATAAAGGGCCTGGACGCGGGTGGCACTGTGGTCTAAACCACTTGAGCCTCTTGGGATTGCCGATCAGGTCGGTGGTTCAAATCCCCACAACGGGGTGAGCTCCTGTCGCTCTGTCCCAGCTCCTGCCAACCTAGCAGTTTGAAAGCACACCAGTGCAAGTAGATAAATAGGTACCGCTGCGGTGGGAAGGTAAATGGCATTTCCGTGCGCTATGGTTTCTGTCACGGTGTTCCGTTATGCCAGTAGCAGTTTAGTATTGCTGGCCACACGACCCAGAACCTGTCTGTGGACAAAGGCTGGCTCCCTTGGCCTGAAAGCGAGATGAGTACTGCAACCCTATAGTCTCCTTTGACTGGACTTAACAGTCCAGAGCTCCTTTACCTTACAAGTAATAGCATTATTATTATTATTATTATTATTATTATTATTATTATTATTTCAGTGGTACCTCCACTTACGTTCTCCTCTACTTACGTATCCTGCAGGATACGTACACGGCAAACCCGGAAGTATTTTTCTGGGTTTCTCTGCGTGTGCACGCGCAAAAGTGCTCTATGCGCAGAAGCGGCACCTCTGGTTGTGAGTTCCTTGGGATGCGACCGGAGCTCCGGAACGGATCCCGTTCGTAACTGGAGGTACCACTGTATTATTATTATTATTATTATTATTATTATTATTATTATTATTATTATTATTTCTGGGTGTATCCATAAAAAGACAAGGAAATGGAAGGTGGCCTTCTGGATTATGTCATCCTGGTTTTTCCTTTTGACATGTTGGAGGGCATGGAATTGTATGTTGGCCTTAAGCTGACCATGACGTCACTTGTTTTTCTCCTTGGTCATATTATTGTCTTTCCCCTCACAGATGATGAGCTCTATTTCATGAGTTATGGCTGTGTGAGTGATGAATATTGGGAATACTGCAACACAGTTCAAAAGGATGGAAAATACACACACATTGATTCCTGTTGTGACACTGACAAGTGTAATGGGAAAGCCGCACCTCTGCCTCGTGGCGGAAATTAAACTGTGGAGAGGATTGCCAATGGCTGTAGTTGTCTTTACTCCACCCTGCTGTGTGTCTCCTGGGAAAAATGGGATTCTTTACTCTTACGTACCCAATGCCATTGTCTTACTCACACATCGCTACCTTTGGTCTACACAATACTATTATTATCACTATTATATATTTTGGAAAGCAGTTTGCCAATTTGTCCGTCTGCTGCCTATAGGTTCAGCCACCTCTAGAGATATTGTCACCAAACTTGGCGTGAGGGTTCCTGAGGTGAGAGGTGGTGTTTGCAGTAGCTGTTTGGATGCTGGCCGCCATTTTGAATCAAGATGGCGGAGGCTAGGTACGCCTCTGTTCTTAAGAAAGTGTAACCAAATTTTGCAGCCTGACTCCAGAGATCAAGGAGAACGTCTACGTTTTGGACACAGTCAGATGCTATTTTGAGTCAAGATGGTGGACTGGGCTGTTCAGAAATTTTGCATGGTGGTTCCTGAGACCAAGGACCAGGTTCCGTGTTTTAACCACCAATTTCAAAACTGCACTGGTTTGGGGGTTTCTTAGAATTCCTGAGCAATGCCTGTTAAGAGGCAGCTGTCCCTGTCTTCTTTGGCATGTAGGCCATGTGTTAAGAACATGAGTTTTATTTTTATTTTATTTTATTTTTATTTACCTGGCGCCACCAGTCTACAATGTGCTTTCCAGAGCGCAAAACCCGCTCTGCCCCTAAGGAGCTCACAAACTTAAAAATCTGATGAAGGGGAAACAAAACAGGGTGTGGAGGAGAGGGGGGCAGGGGTGAATAAGGAAGCCACATCCTTCAGTCTGTGTTGCACCTATTTAGGCTTAATGAACACACGGAGCAAGGCATGCAGGCCTTTCTGCTTGGCTTTACTTTCATCATCAGTTTGAACAAAGCAGAGAAGAGTTCACAGGTACAGCCTAAATCACCTGGTTTCGGATTTTCAAAAGCTTATTGGTAGGTGGATGACGGATGGAGAAATTACAAGATCTCCCTAGGCCACACCCCCTCTCCCCAGGACACACACACTCCACCACCTCTCTCTATCTTGGGCAAGCAAGAGTGTAAAGGCACATTCCAGTCAGCAGAGGGTGTGGAGGGACGTGTGATTGTGCCCATAAACGATCCTACTGTGCAAAGGAGGGGAGGAATTGCACCCGTTGCTCCTCCCACTTTTGCCTCTGGCCCCGCCCACCACTGCCATGTGGCCCCCAGAAGGGAATATGGTGCCCAGTCTGGAAAACAGTTTCCCCAACCCTGATACACAGAGTAGGCAAGGCCTAACATTCCTGTGACCCAACAAGCCAGACACAACCCACCAGCTATGCTTGTCAAAGCTCCCCAGGCAGAGTAGAGGGAAGAGGAGACTGGTGGATTGGAGGACCATTGCTGATGGTCCTCTGGTGGACCATTGCTGATGGCAGGCAGATTGCATTGGGATTGGAGGGTCCACAAGTTAACCAAGCCTACAGGAGAGGCAGTGAACGAGGTGGGAAGATTTGAAATCCGCACATGCAGGGGAAATTTTGGCACATGGGCACACGCCGCAGGCTCGAAGGAGGTCGAGGTGATGCAGAGGGTCTGTTAGTGGGAAGAACATCACTGCTACTCCTTGATCTTAGTGGGCCAGCCACCACCCCAGGGCCAAGCTGAGGCCAGCGAAGAATGGGAGACTGGGATTGGTTGCGGCTGCTCCATTGCACAAGTCGAAGTTGCAGCACGTGCGGTTATAGTTCATGTCAAAGACGTTGTCCCTCTGCTCAGTCTTGTTGCAGAGCTCTGCGTACTTGCCACAGCCGTGTTTGGTGAAGAGCTTTATTCTACCTGGTGGGAGAGGAGGAAGAGGTGTGTGAGGATGATCATAGAATCATAGAATCATAGAGTTGGAAGAGACCACTAGGGCCATCGAGTCCAACCCCCTGCCAAGCAGGAAACACCATCAGAGCACTCCTGACATATGGTTGTCAAGCCTCTGCTTAAAGACCTCCAAAGAAGGAGACTCCACCACACTCCTAGGCAGCAAATTCCACTGTCGAACAGCTCTTACTGTCAGGAAGTTCTTCCTAATGTTTAGGTGGAATCTTCTTTCTTGTAGTTTGGATCCATTGCTCCGTGTCCGCTTCTCCGGAGCAGCAGAAAACAACCTTTCTCCCTCCTCTATGTGACATCCTTTTATATATTTGAACATGGCTATCACATCACCCCTTAACCTCCTCTTCTCCAGGCTAAACATGCCCAGCTCCCTTAGCCGTTCCTCATAAGGCATCGTTTCCAGGCCTTTGACCATTTTGGTTGCCCTCCTCTGGACACGTTCCAGTTTGTCAGTGTCCTTCTTGAACTGTGGTGCCCAGAACTGGACACAGTACTCCAGGTGAGGTCTGACCAGAGCAGAATACAGTGGCACTATTACTTCCCTTGATCTAGATGCTATACTCCTATTGATGATGATGATGATGATGATGATGATTTATCATTTATACCCCACCCATCTGGCTGCGTTTCCCCTCCACTCTGGGCGGTTTCTGGCAGAATATTAATAATAATAACAATAAAGCTACAAAACATCAAACATTTAAAACTTCCCCAAACAGATGTGAAGGAAGGAAAGCTCCTTTGAAGAGACACTTTCAGCACCAAGCAGCTGATCGCTACTGGAAGGGCACCTTCAGACAGATTTGCCGTAACTGCCGATCAGCTGAGTGGCGGCTACTGCCAGCCTCCTCTGAAATTTGATTGGTAGTTGCCGGGAACCCCTTTGAAGTCCATTCAGAGGGAACTGTTTGAATCCACAGCACTTTTTCTGAAGGGGGAGGGGAAATGCTCCATTTGGAGGGAGCAGTTTGAATGCAGGAGACCTCTGCAGAAGGAAGAATGCTCTGTCAGAAGGCAACGTGCCTCCAAATTATCACAAGCAGGAGCGTGCTACTGCAATCAACTCCTACTTGTGGGGGCGGGGTCAAGAGTGGCACGAGATTGACTATTGTGAGAATCAGATGGTTGGCTCGATGGGCCTTTGGTTTGGTCTGGCAGGTCTCGAATGATTTGGGTTTATTTATTTATTTTTAATCCAGAAGTGGTTCAGTTTGTACAGCATGAGTCTCTTAATCTCAGGCTCGTGGGTTCAATCCCCACGTTTGGCAAAAGATTCCTGGATTGCAAGGGGGGTTGGATGAGATGAACTCTCGTGGTCCCTTCCAACTCTACAAGGCTATGATTTTATGAAATCCAATCCTCTGTTACAGAGATATTTGGAGAGATCTGAGTGCTGCACCCTTTCCTTTGGGGGAGGGGGTCATTACTCACCACTGCACAACTGATATATCCCAGCACTGCCTTGACCAGAAGTTTTGGACTACAACTCCCATGAGCCCCAGCCAGCATAAGGCTGACCTGGACCGTTCCAGGTTGTGGAAGGAGGATGGGATTAGCTGGGGTGGCTGTGTTGCAGGGGATTGGATTAGATGACCTTTGGGGTTCCCTTCTAACTACAATTCTATGTATTGTATGCTCAAACACCAGAGGAATCTCTCTTTCCCAGTCTCACCTGTATACACTTTGGTTGTTTCGCAGTACTGGCCCTCATCGGCTTTGCAGGGTTCATCGGAATCGAAGCAGAGGTCGCCGACTTTGAATTTACAAACTTTGCACATCAGACCTTGTGCTGAAAAAAAGAAGAGATAGACTTGCCGTGGTTTCGGTTTTAGGGGAGGAAACCGCAGGAAGCTCATAAATCTTCGCTGCAAAAGGATGCCTGTTTGCCCTGTGTTGATAACACAGCTGTGATTATAGCGAGGTGTATTTAAAAAAGCAGCCACAACGAACTCTTAAAATGCACTGGGTGATATTTTAACACCGTTCGTATTCAGGGCAGATCCGTTAAAATCCGTGCACCTAAGTAATTCACGTTCATTCGTTTAGGTGGGTCTGCTCTTGAGTATGATGTAGCTGGATAACCCTCATACTTTTTCCTACCCCTGCAATTCATTCCTGAATCTTTGAGTGGGACTTTGAACCTTGTTCACCCTCCTAGCAGAAAAGGACAGCTACATATTCCTGCACTAGAATCAGCGGTTCTCAACCTGTGGGTCCCCAGATGTTGTTGGACTACAACTCCCATCATCCCTGAGCTCTGGCCTTGCTAGCTAGGGGTGATGGGAGTTGAAGTCCAACAACATCTGGGGACCCACAGGTTGAGAAAGGCTGGACTAGATGATTCTCAAGGTCCCTTCTAGCTCTACAATTCTATGATCTCTATGAGCTTAAGGAGGGTTCGGAGTACAGTGGTGCCTCGCAAGACGAAATTAATCCGTTCCATGAAGCTCTTCGTATAGCGTTTTTTTCGTCTTGCGAAGCAAGCCCATTGACAGCTTAGCGGATTAGCGCTATTAGTGGAAAGTTGGGTGGGTTATAAATCTTGTAAACAAACAACTTCATTTACAAGCGTTCTGCAGTCTGTTTTAGTATCTCTTTGTGTGTGTGTATATCTTTTGATTAAAATAAAAGTTACCTGAAATTAAAAAACCAATACAAAATATTTTTAAAAAACTAAACGCAAAGTTGATTTTCTAAATATTTCTATTATTTTCTGTTACCCTAAGACTAGTCAAAGGCAAAATGCTAAGAGCTCAACATAAATAAAAAAGTTAAACACTGAGAGTGGCCCCACCCTAAACAATAAGAATAATAAAGTTTAAAAAGAGAGAGGTAGACCAGGACATCCCAAAAGAATAGTCACACGTTTGTGAGAGAGTTTAATTAACACCACTGAGAATGCTCTAGGATAGCACATGAATCATTGCTGGGATTAACACACATGGTAGAAATAACAGCAAGCTGGAACTGGGACAAGAACACTCTGGTGAGAGGCATTTTGCTAATTTGCTCAAGCGACTCTCTCCAGCTTTGAAGCAGGTCCTGTGGAAACATTGTGCTCTCTTTCCCAACAGAAGATTAATTAAAAGCAGCAGCAACCGCCCCCTTCATAGTGTGAGAGGCACTATGCTTCAAAATGCCAGTGGCTGGGAATCGCAAGTGAGGTGTGTGCTGTTGCGCTCGCATCCTGCTTGCAAAACTTTCTACGGGCATCTGGTTGGAGATCGTGAGAGAAGGATGCTAGTCTAGATGGGCTTTGGGCCTTATCCAGTTCTTCTGTTCCTAAAGCAGAAGGCTTCGTTTCCCTGCCCAGCTTGGAGCATGGATGCTTCCCGTCGCAGTTACATGTACCAGAAACCTGTCAAACATTCACTTCACACAGTGAAACATGAAATAGGGAACCAAGAGGCAAGTACACCCGATCCACAAAAAGTCCTCATCTATCAATCAGAAGCACGCCTATAGTAATCCACCCTGGGTCAGTTCCTTGTAGGTACAGTGGTACCTCGAGTTAAGAACTTAATTCATTCCGGAGGTCCGTTCTTAACCTGAAACTGTCCTTAACCTGAGGTACCACTTCAGCTAATGGGGCCTCCCGCTGCTGCTGCACCACCAGCATGCAATTTCTGTTCTCATCCTGAGGTAAAGTTCTTAACCTGAGGTATTATTTCTGGATTAGTGGAGTTGTAACCTGAAGTGTCTGCAACCTGAAGCGTCTGTACCCCGAGGTACCACTGTATTATGTTCTGGAAAAAGGGGATTCCCTCTAGCCGTTGTTGGGCTAGAACTCCCATAATCAGTGGCCATTGGCCATGCTAGAGCCGATATGAATTTTAGGTCTGACAACAACTAGAGGGCACCACATTGACCACTCATGAAAATACATAAAATGGAGTTGAGCAGACCAGATCCGTGACCAGTTCCTGATATGGGTAATTTCACTCACTGAACTGCAATATTCTGAAACAAAATAAAAAAATTCCTTCCAGTAGCAGCTTAGAGACCAACTAAGTTTGTTATTAATATGAGCAATAACAAATTTAGTTGGTCTCTAAGGTGCTACCGGAAGGAATTTTTTTATTTTGTTTCGGCTACGGCAGACCAACATGGCTACCTACCTGTAACCTGCAATATTTTGATTACTGAAAAGAGAGGTAATCTTGGGTTTTCCAAAATAAAGTCTGATGTGCAGAACTGTGTCTAAACATCCTCCTCTCCTGCCCTTTATTCCACAGTATTGTAGATCTTTTGTCAAATGGTTAAGCTAACCTTTTAAAATTACAAGTCAATTTAAAAAAAGAGGATGCATGTTATCATAGGCACTGCCCAATAGGGACTGCATCATTTCTGTGCAGGGGTGGAAAGGGCTAAATAGACTGTTTTAGGCAGATTATTCCGTGGTGAAGTGTTATTACAACTAGCATTTTCTTTCATTTTAAATACAGAGGTACCTTGGGTTACAGGCGCTTCAGGTTACAGACTCCGCTAACCCAGAAATAGTACCTCGGGTTAAGAACTTTACCTCAGGATGAGAACAGAAACTGCACAACAGCAGCAGGAGGCCCCATTTGCTAAAGTGGTACCTCAGGTTAAGAACAGTTTCAGGTTAAGAACAGACCTCCAGAGCAAATTACGTTCTTAACCCGAGGTACCACTGTACCCAGTGCAATAGTTCTTTGATTGCATCCATGTAATACACCGAAAGCACTTTTAAAGTGGCTTCCTCCAAAGGATCCTGCAAACCACAGTTTACCCCTCACAGAACTACAATCCCCAGCATCCTTAGCAAACCACAGTTTCCAGGGACATGTGGGGAAAGTCGAGTGTCTTTAACGTATGGTATGGATGCGGCCTATGTTTTATGCAAGCAGTTTGGAACAGGGGTGGGGGAACTTTTTCAGTCCTTCTGGGAAACGTTTTTGAGGACCATAGTGGGCAGTTTGAGGTGTGGCTGCAACCATAGTTTCGAGATGCCAGGGATTTTGATTGGCTTTCATGCTCCTCATCTTCTTTTCTCCTCCAGACTGGGCTTCCTTCTTTTACAGAGGGCAAGGCACTCGTGAGAGACCTTTTTATAAGGCTCTGTTTTTCAGTGGCTGAGTCATTCACCCCTCCCTAGCACAATTACCAACACTCCCCTTTCCTAAATGAATGATGCACTTGTGATTAAATGGATTGTTTTCTGAGTTCTTCAAAGCTCCAAAGCAATGAAGATTCCACACCCAAACAGATTTCTCCAGCAGGCAGAACTGGATATTATGGTTAGTGCATTTATTTTCCATTATAGAATATGGCAGATGGGTGGGTTAATGTTGAGATGAAGGGCGATAACTGTTGTACCTGGAGCTGAAACGTGAACGCTGTGAAAATCCTAGCTCCTCCATTGTGGGCTGGATGTGCTGAGCTGAGAAATAGATGGAAAGATTGCAGAAAGGGACGAAGAGTAATGGAATGTGTGGAGATGTAAGCAGCTTGGAGAGATTTCCGAGATTGTTAGTGGTGCCTGGATATGTTGAGGAGGAGCAACGCCTTAGGCACACCTGTATGGAGTCCTGTTCCTCTCCCAAGAAGCCCAGGCAGTCCTTTAAAAATGGGGTCCATGAGACATTTCACGAAGGTGTTAAAATCAGGGAAGGGAATATGAAGGGGGAGGTTGTCTCTGGAACATTGCTTGCTTTGTTAAAAGTAACTACAGTGGTACCTCGGGTTACAGACGCTTCAGGTTACAGACTCTGCCAACCCAGAAACAGTACCTCAGGTTAAGAACTTTACCTCAGGATGAGAACAGAAATCGTTCGGCGGCAACGGGAGGCACCATTAGCTAAAGTGGTACCTCAGGTTAAGAACAGTTTCAGGTTAAGAAAGGACCTCCAGAGCGAATTAAGTTCGTAACCAGAGGTACCACTGTATATGTCACTTCTCATAAAATATAATGGCCTTCTACAGCTCTCTCTCTATGTGCGTGCGCTCATGTATATAGATATACACACACACAATAAATAACAAAACACTATTAAAAACAATGCAGAATAATCATTAAGATGATTGCCTTATCAAAACTCATTAAGTAGTAACAGGTTTTGTTTGTTTGCTTGCTGGCTTGCTTGACTCAAAAGAGCCTCCACTAGAACTGTCGTAAACAGAAAACTATAAACCTCCAGCAACACTCACAAGGGGGCGAAAAAGTATCCTTATTCAAAATTTCAAACTTAACATGAACACAAGTTAATGCCTGGCTCACCTTTAGATTCACTTATTTTTTTAAAGGGAGGCAGCCAGTGTTAGTCTTACCCAGAGTAGACACATTGAAATGAATGGACATAACTAACTTATGGCTAATCAAGGGTCTCCTCTGAATATGATTTGGTTGGATCCAACCCTATGTACTCCCACTAGTAAAAGGTGAATCGGTTGATTTCAGTTTCTGTCAGTATTTCATCTTTCCAATTAGATTCAGCTAAACACATTTCCACTTTAAGTGTCCTCACAAAAACATTCCCGCAGGTCACTCCCACTCATACAATGTGTTTCTCTGTGTTATTTGCATGAATAGACTCCTGTTGTGCACACATTACCCTAATGCACACATTGTTGTATGCATTACTTGCCTGGAGAACTGCACTGCAAAATTCACACAGGTGAGTTGTTTTGGAAGATGCAAATTAAGTAGTTTTGCATTTAAATGCTCTCTGAGGTGACCTGCTCTCCTTTCCCTAACCCCTGCACACACTATCACTGTCAGAGCTTCTGCTGCTGAACCACCAACACCAAATAGAGCAGAATGGCAAACCTGAGCCAGCTACAGACAGATTATTCTCTTCAGGTGAACTCCTGGAGTGTAGACGAAATGAGGGAGATAAAATGCCCCCCATTCTCCCTCTTTTCTTAAAACTTAATTGACTACAGTGGTACCTTGGGTTACATACGCTCAGGTTACATACGCTTCAGGTTACAGACTCCGCTAACCCAGAAATAGTGCTTCAGGTTAAGAACTTTGCTTCAGGATGAGAACAGAAATCGTGCTCCGGCGGTGCGGCAGCAGCAGGAGGCCCCATTGGCTAAAGTGGTGCTTCAGGTTAAGAACAGTTTCAGGTTAAGTACAGACCTCCGGACCAAATTAAGTACTTAACCTGAGGTACCACTGTAGTCTGACATCTATCTATCATCTATCTATCTATCACCTGTCTATCATCTATCTATCATCTATCATCTATCTATCTATCTATCTATCTATCTATCTATCTATCTATCTAATCTATCATCATCATCATCTCTCTATCTTTTTTTTTTACACAGTCCCTTTCTGTTCACTATTATTTGCACAAATGTTTCCAGTAAACGAAACACACACACACACACACACACACACACACACACACACACACACACAGCCCTCCTTTCTTATAAAAGCTGGCACTTACCAACTGAGCAGAAGATCAGAACGGAAAAGCCCAGGAGAAGGTACTTGTTCATCTTGATAAATGTCACAAGAGGGAAAGAGAGAGGAGGCGATGATGGAGAGGCGGCAAGGAATGTGCCTATGGAAATGGCGAGGAGGCTAAGAGGAGAAAAGCTCCCAGCTCAGCTCTTCTGCAACAAGGACTCTTTCAAGTAGGACTTCAGAGAAGAGAGGCGTTCTAGAATGAAGCCTTTATTCTCCTCGAGGTTTCGGGGAGCATCCAATGGAAGTGGGAGGGGAGCAGAGACACACCTTTGGGAGAAGAAGAGGAGGGTGGGTGGTTACATGGGAATAAAATGCAGGTGCAACTGACGGCAAATTTCCATGATCGGGAGACACGAATGATGAGTCCACACCCACAGCAAATCCTCACACCGCATTTTACATTCCCTGCTATTCTCTGAGCCATGGCTTATTCATAGGAAAGGAATGGAAAGGAGACTAGTATCTGGGCTGGTGCAGGAATTTATTATTATTATTATTATTATTATTATTATTATTATTATTATTATCCCGCCCTCCCCAGCCGAAGCCAGCGTCAGAGCGGCTAACAACAGTAAAATAATACAGCATTCTAAAACCAATTCATTATAAAATCTTTTTTTTAAAAAAAATGATATTTATTAAAATTTCCAATAAGAACATACAAATACAAACAACAACAATAAAAAACAAACACAAACAAGGGACAACAAGTATAGTTTCAAACCTTATTTTCTCAACCTATTTTCCCCGACTTCCTCATACCTCCCCGTTTTGTATTCTAATTTCATTATCCAATCAGCAAATCCACTCCCTTATTTCCCCAAAGTTTTTACTAATTCCATTCCTTTTCTTAATCAACATCTCTGAAAACCACATTATTTAAACCCATGTCAATCTAGCATTCATTAATCTTATAGTATTTATTAAGATAGTCTTTAAATTTCTTCCAATCTTCTTCCACTGTCTCTTTCTCCTGGTCTCGGATTCTGCCCGTCATCTCTGCCAGTCCCATGTAGTCTGTCATTTTCATCTGCCATTCTTCCAAAGTGGGTAGATCTGGTGTCTTCCAGTACTTTGCAATAAGGATCCTTGCTGCTGTTGTGGCATACAAAAACAAAGTTCTGTCCTTCTTTAACACCACATGGCTGACCATACCCAGGAGAAAGGCCTCTGGTTTCTTCAGGAAAGTATATTTGAATACCTTTTTCATTTCATTATATATCATTTCCCAGAAAGCCTTAATCCTTGGGCACATCCACCAGAGGTGAAAGAATGAGCCTTCATTTTCTTTACACTTCCAACATTTATTATCTGATAAGTGGTAAATTTTTGCAAGCTTGACTTAAAATCAGTTCAAATCAAATCGATGGCAACCGTTGGGCTAGAGTTCTGTGAGGATTACAGAAGGAGGGGGTCAGACTGTCCCTTGGCCAAAGACCTGGTGGGACAGCTCTGGCTTGCAGGCCCTGCGGAAAGATGTCAAGTCCCGCAGGGCTCTAGTCTCTTGTGACAGAGAGTTCCACCAGATCGGAGCCACAGCCGAAAAAGCTCTGGCTCTGGTTGAGGCCAGCCTAACCTCCCTGTGGCCCATGACCTCCAAGATGTTTTTGTTCGAGGACCGTAAGGTCCTCCGTGGGACATACAGGACACGCGGTCCTGTAGCTACGAGGGTCCTAGACTGCATGCGGCTTTAAAGGTTAAAACCAGCACCTTAAACCTGATCCTGTACTCCACCTGTAAGACGAGACCTGATGGAGCAGACCAAAGTCCCATCTAGTCCAACATTCTGTTCTCATGGTGGTCCACCAGATGCCACCAGAGCCAGTGTGGTGTAGTGGTTAAGAGCGGTAGACTTGTAATCTGGGGAACCAGGTTCACGTCTCCGCTCCTCCACATGCAGCTGCTGGGTGACCTTGGGCCAGTCACACTTCTTTGAAGTCTCTCAGCCCCACTCACCTCACAGAGTGTTTGTTGTGGGGGAGGAAGGGAAAGGAGAATGTTAGCCGCTTTGAGACTCCTTTGGGTAGTGATAAAGCGGGATATCAAATCCAAACTCCTCCTCCTCCTACTCTGGGGAAGCCACAAGAAGGGTCTGAGTGTAGTAGCATCCTTACCAGTTGGGATTCCCAAAAAGTGTCATTCAGGGACTTACGGCCTCCAACTATGGAGGAGGGACATAGTCATTGCAACCAACAGCTATGGACAGACTAGAAAGCAAGGACACACTGTGGTTTTCCACCTTGTGTTTGCACACAAGGCATCAAAGATCTGCGTAGGTGACCATCTGCCATGGATACAAAGCCCCCCTCTTGTATTCTGACCCCACCACCACAATCACAACCTGCTTGTTCAACCACGTCATGCTCTGGCTTAGACAATGTCAGACTTCAGGGAATCTGAACCCCACGACAGGCTGTCAGTAATGAAGAAGAAGAAGAAGAGTTTGGATTTGATATCCCGCTTTATCACTACCCTAGGGAGTCTCAAAGCGGCTCCAGTAATGGAAAGACAAGAAGCTCTTACCAGAGTCTTTTATTCAATATTCACAGAGAGAAACGTAGAAATGAAACAATTAATAGAATTGGAATACAAAAAGGGAGGTGAGAGGAGGTTGAGGAAACAAGGGAATGAAGGATAAGACATTGAAATGGTAGGATGTATGTTTTTAAACTGTTTTTGTTCTGTTTAGTCTAGTTTAATGTGTTAATGTTGCGTTGTGTATATTGTAATGTATTGTTTTTTCTTTCTTTTGCTTTTTTCTTTTCTTTTTCTTCTTTTTTGTAAGGTTTAAAAGTAATAAATATTTTATTTTTTTTAAAAAAGAAACGTAGAAATGCCGTCTCTTCGATAATGGTGTTGCTCCAAGTAATTTCCTCACACACACTCCTTCTCTTCTTGGTTGTCCACAGTCCCACCTCCCTTACGGTGTCTGCTTAGGGACAGTCAGTCAGTCAGGCAGTCAAATTTATTGCTTATTGCCAAAGGCTGCTGCAATATATACAATGTCATTCAATAAAATATATACTAGTTTGATACAAAAACTTAAAACATTTACATGGTCAACACATGACCTAATCTGCACAAAGCTATAGAAACTCCTTAATATACAAATTGAAACATAAGACAATAAAATTTATAAGCTAAAATCACCGCGGGGCCACTCATATATTAAAAGTAATGTTAAATAATACAATAGATAATTATGTACAAAGTTTAGTGCGAAAGATACAGTTTGGTGTAGATGGGGTCAAATAGCTTAGGGACAGGACAGGGCCAGACTTAGGTTTGTCCTTTGTCAACAACAAATTGTTGCTGTTTTTGTTGTTGTTGAATATATGCTATATGGTAATTTATGGACCTAATGGGTATCTAAAGCCATTTCCACATAACAAAATACAGTGGGACCTCGGGTTACAAACACTTCAGGTTACAGACTTCGCTAACCCGGAAGTAGTCCCTCGGGTTAAGAACTTTGCTTCAGGATGAGAACAGAAATCGTGCTCCGGTGGTGTGGCAGCAGCAGGAGGCCCCATTAGCTAAAGTGGTACCTCAGGTTCAGAATGGTTTCAGGTTAGGAACGGACTTTTGGAACGAATTAAGTTCGTAACCAGAGGTACCACTGAAACCAGCCCATGCAGAATGTTGGGACCCTGTATATAGAAATGAGCAAACCAGTGATATTTTAGGAAACAGGTTAGCAAGCGGGGCGCATTACTTACATCATAGGAGCCTACAAAACACAAAATACTGTTGCTGTGTGTAGGTTTTATTTTATTTGTTTTTTATCTTATATTTTGGAAATGTACATCCAGTTTATTTTTCCTTTATTTTTTTTTTGGGGGGGGGCTCAAGAGAGTGGGGCCATAAGGTATAACTTGTTTAGTTTATACATAAATCCAGCACTGCTTAGGGACAATTGCCTCTGGGCTCTCTCCTCTCCTACTTTTATCGCTCGCCATGTTCTGGGAGAAGGGGGGTCTGGAATGCTCTCTAGTGATAATGTGTCATCCAGCTGTTCCTGCTCTGCTTCTCCCGTGACTTCCCAGCTTTGCCCCTCTTCTGTCCCTGAGCTGTGACCCTCTGCAAACCACCGTTGTAAATCTATACTGTCATCCTTCTCTTGGGAAGGTTCAGAAGGGAGAGGTGGTCTCCATCATTCCTTCTTAGTCCAGTCCTTGACAGACAATGAGGAGGAGGAGCAGATGCCACTTCTTGCTTGCTCATTGGCTCTCTGCCTGGCAAGCCAGCCAATAGGAGCAATGATGAGGAAGCAGCTGGCGATAATTGTGGCAGAGTGGGACCAGGGATTGGGTCTGGTCCAAAAGCCCTAAAAAAAACCTGGAATCATACTAACCAGGGAAGGGGGATAAGTTCAATTCAGTTCACATTTAAAGGCACATCCAGCTCATCCCCGTTTTCTGAACCACACCCACCTTTAAAAATTCACACCTCGCCTGGATTTTGCAATGTGGTTCCGCAAGCACTAATCTGCGCTGTCTCTCAGGACGTAGAGGATAAAGCCTGTCACCTCCTTTGGCCTGTGTTTTTACCGGAGAATAATAACAGACGATCTCCTGCGGAAGGGTGTCACTTGAAACGCGATAATATAATAATAATTTATTATTTATACCCCGCCCATCTGGCTGGGCTTCCCCAGCTACTCTGGTTGGCTTCCAACAAAATATTAAAATACAGTGATGCATCAAACATTAACAGCTTCCCTATACAGGACTGCCTTCAGATGTCCTCTAAAAGTCTGGTAGCAGTTGTTTTCTTTGACATCTGGTGGGAGGGCGTTCCACAGGGCGGGTGCCACTACCGAGAAGGCCCTCTGCCTGGTTCCCTGTAACTTGGCTTCTCACAGTGAGGGAACCACCTGAAGGCCCTCAGCGCTGGACCTCAGTGTCCGGGCAGAACGATGGGGGTGGAGACACGATGGGATGGTGGTATCTTATACCACATTTTCTCAGGCCTTTTTTTCCTTGGTAGCATTGAAAGAAGAAGAAGAAGAGTTTGGATTTGATATCCCGCTTTATCACTACCCGAAGGAGTCTCAAAGCGGCTCATAAGCTCCTTTCCCTTCCTCCCCCACAACAAACACTCTGTGAGGTGAGTGGGGCTGAGAGACTTCAGAGAAGTGTGACTGGCCCAAGGTCACCCAGCAGCTGCATGTGGAGGAGCGGAGACGCGAACCTGGTTCCCCAGATTAGGAGACCACCGCTCTTAACCACTACACCACACTGACTTAACTGTACACCTGTGGGGCTTTCCATAGTTCTCTCTCCCCCCCCCCCCAGCTGTCTTTTCTGGGGAGCTGTAGTCAAACGACACATGGAGGGCACATTGTTGTCTAGCTACCCCTCTTCAGAGAGATGCCTCTTGTCACTCAGTGAGTATGAATGTACTGCACAAACCCTGGGCTGTATCAGGGTACTCGGGGTAGACCTATTGAAATGGACTGAATCTGGCCCATTCATTCCATTGGGTCTACTATGAGGAAAACTGAGATGAAGATCACCTCCAAAGCAGGTCCCTTTTTTTTAGCCAGCCCTTTCACACAGTTGGACGCAGGTGGCGCTGTGGGTTAAAGCCTCAGCGCCTAGGACTTGCCGATCGAAAGGTTGGCGGTTCGAATCCCTGCGGCGGGGTGCGCTCCCGCTGCTCGGTCCCAGCGCCTGCCAACCTAGCAGTTCGAAAGCACCTCCGGGTGCAAGTAGATAAATAGGGACCGCTTACCAGCGGGAAGGTAAACGGCGTTTCCGTGTGTGGCTCTGGCTCGCCAGATGCAGCTTTGTCACGCTGGCCACGTGACCCGGAAGTGTCTCCGGACAGCGCTGGCCCCTGGCCTCTTAAGTGAGATGGGCGCACAACCCCAGAGTCTGTCAAGACTGGCCCATATGGGCAGGGGTACCTTTACCTTTACCTTTCACACAGTTAGGGAGGTTTACCGTGAATCATCTAGCCTGCATGATAAACTAAGTTTTCCTAGCTTATCTTTAACCTCGAGAGCAACACCCTTCCAAGTGAAAGAGGGAGATGCCTGACAGATTTTATTTGCATTTTCCTTTTTCGTGTTGAATAATTTATCTCCTCCTTCTTTATGGAATCTGTATCTGTCCCTCCCCCCACACAACCCCCTTTCCCAGAGCTCAGGGTGGCAAGCAGATACATGATTTGAAACTGGGCAAAATGAGAAACGTTATTCATTCGTTCATTCGTTATACATCTAAGATCGGTTACAGTTAAAAACATCCGGAAATCAATTGCAGTATAAAACATACTGGTACTTCCATTCACTGGCCAGGAATAGGATTCTTTAGCTAGTAAGTGCTAAAGAATGGGAAATGGTAACTAAACAGTGAGTAAATGGTGACTCCATCCACACCATGAACTGAAGTGGTCCACCTACCGTTATTAGTGCTAGCATTAATTAAATTTGTATACCACCTTACATCTTAGTGTTTTTGTACGCTCCTTTTTTGCAAGGCACTACTTTGTGCAGTTAGGGACGCAGGTGGCGCTGTGGGTAAAAGCCTCAGCGCCTAGGGCTTTCCAATCGAAAGGTCGGCGGTTCGAATCCCCGCGGCGGGGTGCGCTCCCGTTGCTCGGTCTCAGCGCCTGCCAACCTAGCAGTTCGAAAGCACCCCCGGGTGCAAGTAGATAAATAGGGACCGCTTACTGGCGGGAAGGTAAACGGCGTTTCCGTGTGCTGCGCTGGCTCGCCAGATGCAGCTTTGTCATGCTGGCCATGTGACCCGGACAGCGCTGGCCCCCGGCCTCTTAAGTGAGATGGGCGCACAACCCTAGAGTCTGTCAAGACTGGCCCGTACGGGCAGGGGTACCTTTTTTTACTTTTATTGTTGTGGTTTTGTTTCTCTCTTTGATTTTTTAAAATCTTTTTCTTGCTTTTCTACCTTGTGAAATTTGCAAATGAAAATTATTATCATTATCACTTATTAAACTTGTACAAACACACCAACACACCCCATTTAGCCGTAGATCTCCGGGCAGTTCGCAACATAAAAAACACAATATAAAACACAAAAGACGTAATAAAAATAAACAACCCCCCCCCCCAATATAATCCCCTCTCCCACAACACATTTTAAAAGGGTATCAGATGTTAATCAAAATTATTCATAATTATTCATAAATAAAATAAATTTAGGGACATGGGTGGTGCTGTGGGTTAAACCACAGAGCCTAGGACTTGCCAATCAGAAGGTCAGCAGTTCGAATCCCTGCGATGGGGTGAGCTCCCGTTGCTCGGTCCCTGCTCCTGCCAACCTAGCAGTTCAAAAGCATGTCAAAGTGCAAGTAGATATATAGGTACTGCTCCGGCGGGAAGGTAAACGGCGTTTCCGTACACTGCTCTGGTTCGCCAGAAGCAGCTTAGTCATGCTGGCCACATGACTCGGAACCTGTACGCCGGTTCCCTCGGCCAATAAAGCGAGATGAGTGCCGCAACCCCAGAGTCGGTCACAACTGGACCATTGTCGGGGTCCCTTTACCTTTACCTAAAATAAATTTATTATATTATCATTATTAATAGGAAGTGATTTGCATGGTGTCCCTGATGAACTGAGCAGGTTTCAGTCTGTGCACATCAGCTGGCATCAACAGCTGGAATGTGCCCTTCCTTACCTTGGATGGAGAATGGGTGCAAAGGCATGCAGAGACAAGAAGCACATCTCTTACTGTTCCCACAGGCACACCCACTGCTGACATGTGGTTCCTGAAAGGTTGACCCCAAGGGACTGCAGCTCCCAGGCTGCAAAAGATTTCCCGCTTCAAAGAGCTGGTGTGGTTTACTGGTTTAGAATCATAGAAGTGTAGAATTCGAAGGGACCCCAAGGATCATCTAGTCCAACCCCCTGCAATGCAGGAATCTCAACTAAACCACCCATGACAGATGGCCATCCAGCCTCTGCTTAAAAGCCTCCCGTCCCGAGGGAGTCCGTTCCACTGCCGAACAGCTCTTACCTTCAGAAAGTTCTTCCTGATATTTAGTCGGAATCTCCTTTTCTTGTAACTTGAAGCCATTGGTTCGAGTCCTACCCTCCGGAGCAGGAGGAAGCAAGCTTGTTGCCTCTTCCATGTGACAGCTCTTGAGATATGGCTATCATATCTCCCTCTCAGTGTCCTCTTTTCCAGGCTAAACATAACCAGCTCCTTCAACCACTCCACATAAGGCTTGGTTTCCAGACCCTTGATCATCTTGGTTGCCCTCCTCTGCACACATTCCAGTTTGTCAACATCCTTCTTAAATTGTGGTGCACAGAACTGGACACCATACTCCAGGTGTGGTCTGTCCAAGGCATAATAGAGTGGTGGTACTACTACAGTGGTACCTCGGGTTACAGATGCTTCAGGTTACAGACTCTGCTAACCCGGAAGTAGTACCTTGGGTTAAGAACTTTGCTTCAGGATGAGAATAGAAATCGTGTGGCAGCGGCGCAGCAGCAGGAGTAGGCCCCATTAGCTAAAATGGTACTTCAGGTTAAGAACAGTTTCAGGTTAAGAACGGACCTCCGGAACGAATTAAGTTCTTAACCTGAGGTACCACTGTACTTCGCTTGACCTGGACTCTGCACTTCAGTTGATGTAGCTTAGAGCAGCATTAGATTTTCTTTTGCTACTGCATCACACTGTTGACTCATGTTAAGCTTGTGGTCCACTAAGATTCCAACGTCCCTTTTCACATATACTGCCATTTTGTTAGCTTGCTCCCAGTTCTCCAATCTGTCAAGTCCATTTTGAATCCTTCTGCTATCATGGGGGACTTTGTCAAAAGCCTTCCTTAAATCAAGATACACTACATCCATGGTATTCCCCTGATCTACCAAGCTTGTAACTCTATCAATAAAAGAAATGAGATTCGTCTGGCATGACTTGTTTTTGAGAAACCCATGTTGGGTCTTGGTAATCACAGCATTCCAGTAATCACTGGAATACAACTCCCATAATCCTTGACCATTGGCTATGCTGGTTGGGGCTGATGGTGGTTATGGTGGAGCGTAGGTAGATGATAATAATAATAATAATAATAATAATAATAATAATAATAATAATAATATATTATTTATAGCCCGCCCATCTGGCTGGGTTTCCCCAGCAACTCTTGGTGGCTTCCAACAAAATATTAAAATACAATAGTCTGTCAAACATTAAAAGCTTCCCTAAACAGGGAAATCATCTACCACCTCACACGTGTGGTCATCTATGCTGATGCACGGAGTATTTCTCCTAACACAATGCATTTTTGCATGCCATTTTCATGAGTATATTCATTTTGACGCACCTTTATATCTTAGATTCATTTTTGTAAACACTGGTTGTTAGAGAACGGCATTGCAGAAATCAGATAAGTGTGGATTTCTGTGGATGGCTGCATTCTGGTTCTCGTGTTGTTTTGGAATATCAAATTGTGAATTTGCTAAATCCGGCTTTAAATGCAAAGTTAATTTTATTTGTCCCTGATCCCTAGTGAGGGAACCTGGAGAAGGGGCTCTGATGATCTCAAGGATTGAGCTGGTACATATGGAAGTAGGTGATCTTTCAGGCGACCTCGTAACATGATCCCAAACGATTTCTTTTCCTCTGCGGCCAACTCCAAAATCGGGATACTGAGAAAAGACTGATACCATCGAGATCTGGTGCATATGCAAGGTGCCAGTTGTTCCTGAAATATATTCTGGCCTGGGAAAGAAACTGGTGTGAAGACACCCACGAAATGCAAGGTGTGCTCTGAATACGCCCAGAATGGAAAACGGGTTTGCCTGTTTTCCTATGTGAAATTCCTCCGAGGGAATGATGTTCCAAAGATGTGCGGGTTCGCTGTACACAGGAAGTATAATTCCTCCATCATTGAGCAGGATTTTCCATGATCTTCACCTGATAACTGAGGTCGCCTCTCCAGAAAAAGTCTCTCTTGCACACACAGGAACACCACTAAACACGCAAAGTCCCCAGTATGAGGACAGCAACTGGCATTTATGCACAGGGCGTGGGAGATGCATGTATAAAATAAATAAAATAACTGAGAGCTGTATATCTGAGGCTTGTAGGTGTAACACCTAGTCTCTGTGAGACAGTATGTTTCTTGAGGCGGGGATGTCACTAAGGGAGGTTGTCAGGGAGGAAACACGTGCAAGTTTGGACTGGCCTTTTTTAATCGCATGTTTGAGTGTGTTTATGCCCATACGAAATGCCAAAGGAAAACCAGCCGGATTTTCGCAAGCAGAATTACCACGAAATATTTGTGTGGAGCGGATTAAAAATGTGGTGTGGGTGTTTGGGTCTGCTATCCTGTCAGCAACTAGCCTGTATTTCCTGATAGAAACCTGTCTGGCTGCAAATTCTGATTCTAAGAAAGTGGGGGGGCATGTTGTTTTTTACGATACGATAATCTTTATTGTTGCTATTGTCCCATACAGAACAACGAAATTGAAAAAAATATACATCAGACATTCAAAACCAACAAGCCTGCTATCCCAGCTATCCCAGCCTGTTTAGCACCCTAAAAACTCTTATACCCCATAATTAAATAATTAAAGACCACCTTACACTGAGTTTAAAACCAAAATCGTGTTTGGATAGAAACTGTTTCTAAGGTGGATAGTCCTGGTCTTTATAACCCTGTACCTTCTTCCAGAAGCCAGAAGCTGAAAGAGATCATTTCCGGGGTGTTCACTATCCTGCACTATCTCTGCAGCTTTCTTATGGCACCTGGAAGCGTAGATTTGATCCAAGGTGGGAAGAGTGCACCCAATTATTCTCTCTGCAGTCTTTACAACCCTGGACAGCATTGGTTTTCCCCTGGCCGTGCAGCTCCCAAACCACACACACAGACCATAAGTACAATGGTAAAATGCCATCAACAGGTCCTTTGAGAAATTGTTTTTCCGGAGGATTCTCAGAAAATATAACCTCTTGCTGTGCTCTCTTCATCAGGTCTTTACTGTTTTCTCCCCAGGTTAGGTCATCTCTTAACTCCATTCCCAGAAATCGAAACACCGAGACCTGTTCCACGCACTTCCCCTCAATAATGAGTGGCTGAATATTCAATTTACATTTCCTAAAGTCCACAATAATCTCTTTTGTTTTCTTTAAGTTAAGGAGTAAGTTGTTTTTCCTGCACCACTACTCCAACTCCTCAACTTCCTTTTGTGTTTTTGTTTTTTAAAAAAACTTCTTCTGTCTGTGGGTCCCCAGATGTTGTTGAACTACAACTCCCATCACCCCTAGCTATCAAGGCCAGAGCTCAGGGATGATGGAAGTTGTAGTCCAACAACATCTGGGGACCCACAGGCTGAGAACCGCTGTGTGGAGTAAATTGTTCTGCAGAGGAAGGACATGATGGACCATAGCACAGGCCTGACATGTGACCTAAATTTGCACTGAAATGCTGAAGCGTTTTTGTAAGTTTTTTTTAAAAAAAATTCAAATCCCTTCAGAAATGCGGAGAATTAAATTTAAGGTTGGGGGGAAAATGAGAAACAAAGGGGAGAATCTTCCACCTCCAGGAACTATGTATAAGCAAAGCCTTGGATTCACACCACAACTATTTCTGCTCTTGAGGTAATTTATTTTCCATCTGGTAACTTAAAGATCAGTTTCTACGTGAAGAAGCCCTGTGTAAAGGTTGCGACATCTTTGGTTTTCCCAGGAGATTATGAGGTTGACCGAAATCAGATAACATCAGGTGCTCCCATCGGACTGAAAGGTGCGGTTATTATGTGGGTTTAACTTCAGACATCATATTCTGTGACCCCAGAAAAGCGATGAGCAATGAGGGGAAAATTTGAGCTTCCCAATACTGCAGTGCCTTGTGTCATCTCACCACCACAACCTCATTCCTTAGCAGTGCCGGATTTATGTATAAGCTAAACAAACTATAGCTTTTGCTTCCCCCCCCCCAAAAAAATTTATTCATTTTATAACACAAATAAAAAACACAAACAGAAAATACAAACAATACAAACAAATTCTTGTCATATCCTTATTTTTCTAAACATTGTTAAGTCGGCTTCCCCAAGTCCCACCTATCTGATTTGCATTTTACTTCATCTTTAGCAGTTTACATATCTCATACTTTCTAACCATCTTTTTTTAATCACACTTAAAATAAGGCTGATCGCCAAAGAATTGATGCTTTTGAATTCTGGTGCTGGAGGAGACTCTTGAGAGTCCCATGGACTGCAAGAAGATCAAACCTCTCCATTCTTAAGGAAATCAGCCCTGAGTGCTCACTGGAAGGACAGATCCTGAAGCTGAGGCTCCAATACTTTGGCCACCTCATGAGAAGAGAAGACTCCCTGGAAAAGACCCTGATGTTGGGAAAGATGGAGGGCCCAAGGAGAAGGGGACGACAGAGGACGAGATGGTTGGACAGTGTTCTCGAAGCTACCAACATGAGTTTGACCAAACTGCAGGAGGCAGTGGAAGACAGGAGTGCCTGGCGTCCTCTGGTCCATGGGGTCACGAAGAGTCTAAAGAGTCACAACTAAACGACTAAACAACAACATCTTCTTCTTCTAACCCTACAGCCTATATCCACTTCCAAAGCTATTCTAAGGTTTAAATATTAACATTATTTTTTCAAATATTCCTTAAACTTCTTCCAGTCTTCTTCCACCGTCTCTTCTCTCTGATCTCGGATTCTCCCAGTCAGTTCAGCAAGTTCCATGTAGTCCATCATCTTCATCTGCCATTCTTCGATAGCTGGTAAATCTTGTTTCTTCCAAATCTTCACTAACAATATTCTCACAGGTGTTGTGGCATACAGAAAAAAAAGTAACATCCTTTTTGGGGATTTCACCGCCCTAAACAAACTATAGCTTAGGGCCCCACTCTCTTGCCCCCCCCAAAAAAGAAAAAAGCTGGATGTACATTTCCAAAATGTGAGATAAAAAACAAAGAAAATAAAACCTACATACAGCAACAGTGCTTGTGTTGTGTAGGCTCCTATGATGTAAGTAATGGGCCCCGCCTGCTGGCCTGCTGCCTAAAATATCACTGGTTTGCTCATTTCTATATATAGGATGTAGGAACGTGGGTGGCACTGTGGGTTAAACCACAGAGCCTAGGACTTGCCGATCAGAAGGTCGGTGGTTCGAATCCCCGCGATGGGGTGAGCTCCCGTTGCTCGGTCCCAGCTCCTGCCAACCTAGCAGTTTGAAAGCACATCAAAGTGCAAGTAGATAAATAGGTACCGCTCCAGTGGGAAGGTAAACGGTGTTTCCGTGCGCTGCTCTGGTTCGCCGGAAGCGGCTTAGTCATGCTGGCCACATGACCCAGAAGCTGTACGCCGGCTCCCTCGGCCAATAAAGCGAGATGAGCGCCACAACCCCAGAGTCGGTCACGACTGGACCTACTGGTCAGGGGTCCCTTTACCTTTACCTATATTTAGGGTACCTACATTCTGCATGTGCAAATGCCTTTAGATACCTATTAGGCCCATAAGTTACCATATAGCATATACTCAACACAAAAAACAGCGACAATTTGTTGTTGACAAAGGACAGCTAGATATGTAAAGGGCCCCATTACCTTCAGTAGCTTAGGGCCTCATCAAACCTAAATGCAGTCCTGGTCCTTAGCCATTCTTCCCTTCGCTGCTCAAAAGTGCCTTGGCTCAGAGCAGGAGCTTTTAATTATCACAGGAGGGGAAATTTACAATTTACCTTGAAAACCACTGTAAACAGTTAAAATCGTCAGTAGGCTCTGAATAACACCTGCAGTTTAATGGTGAATTTTGGATACAACTGAGATGTAAAATATTTGGATTATTATAAAAGGTGCAGGAGAAAATGATTAATAATAGGACCCACGAAGGGGGGAAGGAGGAGAAGTTCAGGAGATTCTTTGGAATCTTGTTTCTATGTTATATGTTTGTGACTGTAAAATTTTAACTTGAAAAACCAAATAAATAAATTTATTAAGTTGTCGTTGTTGTTGTTATTCTCACAGGAGCGGAAGAGAGACAGCTCTGATGGGATAATAGTCCTACTTCTTGTGCAGGCCAGGCCTAGACTTTAAGAAGGATGTGGGCAAAGAACTCTCCCTAGCAGAAATGGCATAAAAGTTTATTATCAAAGATTACCAACAACATCGCTGTGTGCGAATGTAAGGCCTGGCTGCACCATATATCTAAAGCAGAATCTTTTTTTTAAAAAAAATGTTTTTAATTTGATTTTTCAAATATAGATTTATAACAAAACCAAATACATTTCCACATACATAGATTTCTCTGACTCTCGAGACTTCCACCCATCCCCTCTGTGGGTCCTAAAGTCAACGTTTTCAACTGCATATTATATCAAATCTATATTTTATATCCATCCATAAAGTTTGTTGCATTACATGTAAGATTAAAATCCTGATGTTTTCATCTGCTTTCAGTGATCTCCTAAATAAACATTTAAAGTAGTATCATGCCACTTTAAACAACCATGGCTTCCCCCAAAGAATCCTGGGAGATGTAGTTTGTGAAGGTTGTCAGCGAGGGTTGTTAGGAGACCCCTGTTCCCCTCACTGAGCTACAATTCCCAGAGTTCTGTGCAAATGGTTGATAAATCGCTCTGAGAAGTGTAACCCCTGTGAGGGGAATCAGGGTCTCCTAACAACCTTCACCTCTCTTCACAAACTAAAGCTCCCAGAATCCTTTGGGGGAAGCCATGGTAGTTTAAAGCAGTACGATACTACTTTAAATGTGCAGTGCAGATGGGGCCTAAGAGGCAGCTGTTCTAAATGGATTTACTGTTGGTAGCTGGCATAACCCGGATGAGGAGACAAACGTTGGAAGTCTGGGTCCTCAAATGCAGATACAAGGCATGTTTGGTGGTGCTGCCCATCAATAAAGAAATATTGGGAAGAAATTATTGGCTTAATTATGCTCGCAACCTTTCAATCCTCCGACAGGTGATCCAGATGGCCAAATCAGATACAGTGGTACCTCGGGTTAAGAACTTAATTCGTTCTGTAGGTTTGTTCTTAACCTGAAACTGTTCTTAACCTGAGGTACCACTTTAGCTAGTGGAGCCTCCTGCTGCTGCTGCGTGATTTCTGTCCTCATCCTGAAGCAAAGTTCTTAACCCAAGGTAATATTTCTGGGTTAGCGGAGTCTGTAACCTGAAGCGTATGTAACCTGAAGTGTATGTAACCGGAATACCACTGTACAAAGAATTTGTGCAAAATGCACTACAGTGGTACCTTAGGTTACAGACACTTTATGTTACAGACGCTTCAGGTTACAGACACCGCTAACCCGGAAGTAGTACTTCGGGTTAAGAACTTTACCTCAGGATGAGAACGGAAATTGTGCAGCAGCAGCGGGAGACCCCATTAGCTGAAGTGGTACCGCAGTTTAAGAACAGTTTCAGTTTAAGAACAGTTTCAGATTAAGAACGGACCTCCAGAACGAATTAAGTTCTTAACCCGAGGTAGCACTGTAGTTGCTTGCAGGAAGGGGAGAAAACCGCCACGAAAAACCAAAACTCTCTGTATACTTTGGAAATGGCCGTCAGGGCTGGCCCAGACATTTTGCCTCTTGAGGCAAAACAGAAAATGGTGCCTGTTCCCCCACATCTCCTGCGGTGCCTCCTACCTTCTCCAATGCCCCACCACCACGGCAGGGGCTTTGTAGGAGCAGAAAGCAGTAGCAGGGGACATTAAAGGCATTGGAGGCTGGCAACAAGAGCAGGTGGCAGCCAGTGGCACATACCTCAGTGCCCAAATCTAGTGCCCCTACCAACTATCTGCCACCTGAGGAAACTTCTTCACCAAGCACTGCCTCATGGGCAGGCTGACCTGCTGCTGTGTTTGGCTTTTCTATATGTTTTCCGGTAGTTTTCCCGCTGTCAGTGTACCCATGAAATTCAACATCCCACTCCAGCACTGTGAATGGGTTCCAAACAGGCCCTGCTCCATGATTTAAGTTCTCTCACTCAATGCCCAACCGTTGATCTGGCCTCTTTTCCAGGTAGCCAAAGAGGTTTGCTGCCCGGGAAGCCATCTGCAAGACGCACCACGATCCAAAACATTTGGCTGGCTGACTCTGAATGATGGCATCTTTGCCAACAGGTGACTCCAGATTAGCAAATACATTGGTGATGCAAGAACTACTTTCATAAACAGATTTAAGGTATGCATGTGAGAGACAGAAAGGAGAGGGAAGCAGTTCACGGAGTGATATTTATATTGAAATTGCATCTGTCTGCATCTGTAAGATGTCCTTTTGGAATTGAGAGGAATGCAGTCACAACACAAGCAGCTACTGCCGAAACGTAGCTCTGGGCAATTTTGCAGCTGTGTCTTTGGCAGTCAGGATATTATTTCAAAACAATGCTTTGTTTCACTCATTGTTGCGTGAAGTTTCCATACATACCCCAATTTCCACCCCCTCCACTTTCCCAGAATTTCAGATCAGCTTTCCTTTCCTTTTTTTGATCTTTCTAGAGTTGCTAATCATGCAACTTTACATCTGGAATGCCACTGTCTCCCCATTCCTTCCCTCCATGGAAGGCACTACAATTCCCATCATCCTTAACTACCACCATGCTGGAGAATTGTAACCCAAAAGCGTCTGCATGGCATCATGTTGGCTTCCACCCTTAGACTCTGCCTTGGTTATTATGTAGACACAAGTTATGTGTGCTAGGAAATGATGACTCACTGTTGCTTCCTGGCGTAAGCCTAGTTATTGGGCTAGCTGGTCTCTTTACTCCTCCATATTTTCGAAAAGATGTAGAGAAATATGCTTGCGGGATCAGCTTCTGCTGCGCTCTGGTGTTTGAAGATTCTTAAGTCCATCAATTATGGAACAGTGCTTTAATTGGATTGAAACTCCATTTCCATCCCGCCGCCACCACACCTCCTTTCCATTCTCTAAGTATCAGGTGTGCCTATTGTTCCCATTCCTTCATCCCATTGGTTGCCTCCAAATGAAAATCAGTTCTTGACCCTAATACCTCCCATCTCAAGACCTTTTAAGAGGAGTCTTGTTCCAGAGTCCAAGTTAGATTCTTCTTGTCATTGCCACACACACATTCCTCCTCTCTCTCTCACTCGTGAAATTTCTCAAGATGAACAAGCGTCTTCTCCTGGGCTTTTCTCTTCTGCTCTTCTGCACAGTATGTAAGTACCGGGCTTTAAAAGGAAACTGGGGGTGTTGTTTTGCAAAACATTTGCATGGGAATTTAGCCAGCCAGAGGGCCTTCTCAGTAGTGGCACCCACCTTGTGGAATGCTCTCCCATCAGATATCGAGGAAATAAACAACCATCTGAAGAAGACATCTGAAGGCAGCCCTGTTTAGGGGAGTTTTTAATGTTTGGTGTTTTATTGTGCTTTTAATTCTGTCGGGGGCTGCCCAGAGTGGCTGGGGAAACCCAGCCAGATGGGTGGGGTATAAATGATAAATTATTATTATTATTATTATTAATTAGCTAGTGCAAATGTGTAAGAAAATGGATGGGTCCATCTTTCTGAGCAGCTCAGGTGCTGCATTGCCACACCAATCTGTGAGCAGTGTGAGATTTCAGCGGTTCTAGGCTTGCATACCCAGGGTTTGTGTTTCCTGCTTGGAATGAGTCACAGCGGAGGTGTCGTTAGGTTTGTTAACACATATATACAACCTGAACCTATGATGGAGAGGTTCCAGCATAATCACTCCAAGAGGGTTTTGCTTCTCCTATAGGCACAACCTTAGATCCAAACAGACATCAAACATTGTGCTGCTGCTTTGTGCTTTGGTCCCGTAACTCCTAACTCCAATCTCTCTACTCTGAAGTCTGGCTTTATCTGTTGAGGGAGGGGCCCCACTCATTTGTCTTCCCACACCAGCTCCCTTTGGATCCTTTGTTACGTTAATGGGTCATCCCCAGGCATAGGCAAACTTGGCCCTCCAGGTGTTTTGGGACTACAACTCCCATCATCCCTAGCTAACAGGACCAGTGGTAAGGGAAGATGAGGACTGTAGTCCCAAAACATCTGGAGGGCTGAGTTTGCCTATGCCTGCCCTAGGCTATCATCTGAACCCAGGAAGCTAGCCTGGTTATTAAATTCCCCTTGTTATTAAATTATTGCTTTGAAAGCTTGCTGATTCTAGCCTAATACCCATGGATCCAGCACCCAGTTTTAACACCCTGAGCCTTAATTAAATTCTAATACTAACTTGATCCGGAGAGAATAGTGGTCTGGCACCCACAAATTCATAACTATATTTAAGTATTTAGGAATGGGTCGTACCCATCTATTTTTATTTCAGAGTACGTAAATCAATAGGTCTAAGTCGTGTCCACTCATTTAAATGTGTCTGCTCTGAGTAGGACTAACATTGTACACTTTGTTACCTGCTGGTGGGAAAGCCATCTTCCAGGGGTGCTGCAACCACAAGATTCCTGCATTGCAGATCTTGAATTCAATGGGGGATTGAACAAGATCAGCCTTGGCCGACTTGGTGCCCTCCAAATGTTGCTCTCATCAGCCCCAACCTGGCTGGCTAAAGCTGGAGTAGATCACATCAAAATTTCTTTCCAACTCGATGTGTTGTGTCCAATGCTAGTCCTAATCAGAGCAGATCCATTGAACATATTTTGGGTTCCTTAATTTCGATGGATCTAGTGTGAGCGGAAGTTAGTTGGAGGCAACCCTGCGGTTCTGGAACCTTTGTCCCTCTAAATGTTGTTGTACTACAACACCCATCAGCTTTGACTATTGGTCCTGCTGGCTGGGGCTGATGTGAGTCATTGTTCAGCAACAACTGGAGGGACAAAGGTTTGCCACACCAGATCTAAAACTTTTTACCATTTATGTGTGAGAGTTAGGAAGTGAAATCCAAAAGATTGTTGATGAAAAGAAAGCACTAAGTGCAGAAGAGGGCAGCCAAGATAATCAAGGGTCTGGAAACTCAGCCTTACGAGGAATGCTTGAAGGAATGTTTAGCCTGAGAGGTGATATGATAGCCATATCTTCAAATATTTTACTGGCTGTCATATGGAAGAGGGAGCATGCTTGTTTTCTCCTGCTCTTCAAATGCAATGGCTTCAAGTACAAAAAAAAAGAGGAGATTCTGACTAATAATAATTAGGAAAAAGATTCTGACAGGAAGAGCTGTTCAGCCATGGAACAGACTCCCATGAGAGGTGGTGGCCTCTCCTTCCTTGGAGGTTTTCAAGCAGAGGGAGGATGGCCATCTGTCATGGATACTTTAGCTGAGATTCCTGCATTGCAGGGGGTTGGTCTAGATGACCCTCAGGGTCCCTTCCAATTCTAAGATTCTATCATTCTAATTACAGAAGTAATAATAATAATTTATTATTTCTACCCCACCCATCTGGCTGGGCTTCCCCAGCCACTCTGGGCAGCTTCCAACACAATATTAAAATACAGTAATGAATCAAACATTAGAAGTTTCCCTAAACAGGGCTGCCTTCAGATGTCGTCTAAAAGTCTGGTAGTTGTTGTTCTCTTTGACGTCTGGTGGGGGGCGTTCCACAGGGCAGGCGCCACTACCAAGAAGGGCCCCTGCCTGGATCCCAGTAACCTCATTTCTCGCAGTGAAGGAACTGCCAGAAGGTCCTCGGCGCTGGACCTCAGTGTCCGGGCTGAATGATGGGGGTGGAGATGCTCCTTCAGATATACTGGGCCGAGGCCGTTTAGGGCTTTAAAAGTCAGCACCAACACTTTGATGGCTTGTTATCTCTTGAGTTCACTTCTTGCTATTACTTTATAGTACTTAGGGTTGTCTTTGCTTCTCCACATCAGCAGGACTAATCAGGTCCCAGCGCATAATTTCTAAAATTCAACCACCAAGGGTTGAATTTAATTAAACTAATTTTAATTAATTAATTAAACTAAGCGACAGAAAACAAGCTGAGAAAACAAAGTGGAGAAGGGAGGGAGAAAGGAAGGAATATTTGCAACAAGAACACCCCAAGCTAATCCTATAGAGGCAACAGTTTTCTTCCCCTGTGAAAAAGGCTTCAGTTTTTCTGCCCCATTCTCAGGGCAACTAAGAATTTCGATGCATGTGAGGTTTTGAGCTTATATTATTCTTGTAAGATGGCCGAGGGTGGGATGTGTATTCTTTCTACCAAACATTTCTCAGGCGCTAGTCAGCTTCTCCCAATGTGCTTCACCATCTGAAAAAGGCAGATGGAGACATTTTCTCATGATGTCCTCCGCTGGGGTTTGATTTAAGGTGAGCAGCTGGGAGATTATTGCTCTGTGAGATGTAAACCACAGTTCCCAAGTTTCTTTTTTGGGGTGGGAAGCATAACAGAGTTATGAGTTTGTGGGTGCCAAACACCCTAAATTTCTGGGTCCGGTAGCTGTTAGAATTCAAGCAATGCTTGGAGTGTTGAAACTGGGGGTAAGACTCAGGTGTATTAAACTGTGGGCTAGACAATGCTCATCTCCAGGAATCAGCAAGCATTAAAAGCGAATTAAGCAAGTTTAACTTCCTCATGAGGTGATAGCTTGGGGATGGACCATTATGAAGATCAAAGGATCAAGGGATTCTGTCTGGGATGGCAAATGAATGGGGCCCCTCCCTCCCTCAACAGACAAATCCACAGATCTTAGAGGCAGATGAGCAGCAGGCAGAGCTACGGCTGATGTCTGTTTGAATTCTAAGCCGCAGCTATGGGAGAAACAAGAACCTCTTGTGGTAATGCTGTGAAACCCTTCCATTGTCGGCTTAGTTTATATATGTGTGTAATAACCCATATGGGACGCAGGTGGCGCTGTGGGTTAAAGCCTCAGTGCCTAGGACTTGCCGATCGAAAGGTCGGCGGTTCGAATCCCTGCGGCGGAGTGCACTCCCGCTGCTCGGTCCCAGCGCCTGCCAACTTAGCAGTTCGAAAGCACCTCCGGGTGCAAGTAGATAAATAGGGACCGCTTACCAGCGGGAAGGTAAACGGCGTTTCCGTGTGCGGCTCTGGCTCGCCAGATGCAGCTTGTCACGCTGGCCACGTGACCCGGAAGTGTCTCCGGACAGTGCTGGCCCCCGGCCTCTTAAGTGAGATGGGCGCACAACCCCAGAGTCTGTCAAGACTGGCCCGTATGGGCAGGGGTACCTTTACCTTTACCTTTAATAACCCATATATCATAAAGACACCACGATCTCCGCTGTGCATCATTTCCAATAGGAAACGCAGGCTCTGTTAAGCATGCCTTAAAACCCTGAATCTCACACTGCTCAAAGCTTTGGGTGGTGTGCCACATTGCTTTAAATGTGCTGTAGTAGTAGTAGCAGTTGTTACAATTTATTATCCGCCCTTCACCCTAAGGCCCAGGGTGGATTACAACAAGTTAAACACAACATTAATATTAAACAAGTTAAACACTACATTAATATTAAAACACAATGTTACACATTATTAAAAACAGATTCAAACCATTTAAAATTATAAAAAATAATAATATATAGTGTCCCTGGTCTATATTGCTGTCTGAAGGGGCACTCTTGCCTTATAGCGCAACTAAAGCAGGGGAAACAAAATAAACCAGAACATTTGTGCTATAAAAAGTTACAGGGTTCCTGCAAGAAATTACAGGAGGTGCACTTGGCTGGAAAAAAGGAAGCAGTGTGCCTGCCCCAAAACTTTCGTAGGCGCAAACAGAATGGAAAGTGGGGTCATGTGTAACCACCCAGATACCACCTTGAATGCACAATATAATGCTGCCCACTTTACATTCTGGGTGTTCCCTGGATTACGAAAGGCACCTTGGCAGCCTCGACGGAGATCATCTGCCACCCATTCTTGTTCCCGTTCCAGCATTCCTTGGCACAGAAATCTGTTTACAACAGAAGCCTGGCTGCCATCCATCTGGGAGGTATTCCCTCCACCCTGAATCGTTTCAGGTTTCGCAAGAAGCTTCTACCAGCGAAAAGAAGCTTAGATTTCCCCATTTGAACTTGCCTGCTGATTAAGATTTTCTGATGAGGCTCTTCTCTGGGTAACCTTCCCGGCTTCTGAAACAAGGCAAGCGAGGACTGAGAGGCTGACATCCCCTGGTGTGGGGATTCCCAAATTGTTGGAAATCCAACCTCTGGACCAGTTGGCCTAGTGCCACTTCTGCTATCTTTTGGTCCCCAGAGCTTGCTTTTAAAATTGACATCTTTTTTCTTTTTTCAAATTTTTATTAACATACAGTGGTGCCTCGCAAGACGAAAATAATTCGTTCCGCGAGTCTCTTCGTCTAGCGGTTTTTTCGTCTTGCAAAGCACGGCCATTAGCGGATTAGCGCTATTAGCGGCTATTAGCGGCTTAGCGGCTATTAGTGGCTTAGCAGCTTAGAAAAAGGGGGGGAAGGGGGAAAACTCTCAAGAAATCGCAAGACGTTTTCGTCTTGCGAAGCAAGCCCATAGGGAAATTCATTTTGCGAAGCACCTCGAAAAACGGAAAACCCTTTCGTCTAGCGAATTTTTCATCTTGCGAGGCATTCGTCTTGCGGGGCACCACTGTATAACACACATACATATAGATTTACACAATACATAACACACTACCTTATTTTCATAACATAAAACATACCTACATTACTCTATATAATACTTACCTATACTGTACATATCAACATACCTACACGCCTACCCCACACGAACACCCGGCAAGTGACTTGACTTCCAGCCATTCTTGTTAAGCTACTTTATTTTTCCAACTAGCTTAAACGCATTTCATTATTTCTTTAATCTCTTCTTCTATCTTGACTTTACTCTCCTTTAACTCTAATCATTTTCTGGATTCACTCAATATCTGTCAGAAATTCTACTTTTTCCACGTAAATTTTGATGTAGTCCTTAAAGATAGCCCACTCCTTATTCACTTTTTGTACCATATCTCCTCTTATCCTCCCTGTTAGTTCGGCAATATGGAAGCATTCCTTCATTTTAGATAACCAGTCTCTTTTAGTTGGTTTTAAAGTTAACATCTAAGGACCTTCCATAATTTTAGATTTCCTCTTTTCTCCAATTGGCTGGTCCCCTGATTTTATCTCTGTGGATTCCTAATTGTGGTTTTTAATTGTGTGCGTGGCTGCTTGCTGCCCTCGCGTATTGTTGCCTCGAGAGATTGCTGTGGGTGGCGGGGTCCAATATCGCAGTCGCAAAGAAATACAGTGCTGCGACTGCATGCAAATGATTAAGTGGGAGAGGGTGAAACAGGGAAGGGATTTGGCACCTGATCCCAAGGCTGCTTCCACAATGGGTGTTTGCAGAACAAGCCATGCCTTGCCGTTCACTCATTTTGTTTTGTAGAACTTAGCATACTGTCATCCTCTTGTGTTTCCCCCTCTTTTTGGAGTTCAGAAAAACTGACTTTAAAACAGAGTGCCAATTGCATCTAGCCAGGGCCCCAACTTTTATTGCCAATGAATCCATCAGGTATTCTGCCTCCCTCATGGCATACCTAACTAAATTCAAAGTCCCTAAGCTCCGGAGGGCCTTTACCCTGGCACGTTGCCACACCCTCCCCTCAGCTCTCATGGAAGGTCGATATAGGAAGATTCCTTACTTGGGACAAACAGAAATAACAGAGCATGTGATTCTCCAGCGCTTATATTATAGAGACATCTGTATTAGCCTCATCTCCCCACTATTCCATAAGTACTCAGGGCGCACAGGACAATTCTATATCTCCCTGCTGCTTTCAGATACCAACCCTCCTGCAACAAACAGTGTTGCTAAGTTCTGCATAGCAGTGCTCAAAATTCGTCACATGATGACCTGCGCCACAAACTAGATTTAATGAGCACTCATATCAGATGTGGGTGGCGCTGTGGGTTAAACCACAGAGCCTAGGGCTTGCCAATCAGAAGGTCCGTTGTTCGAATCCCCGCAACAGGGTGAGCTCCCGTTGTTCAGTCCCAGCTCCTGCCAACCTAGCAGTTCGAAAGCACAAAGTGCAAGTAGATAAATAGGTACCACTCCAGTAGGAAGGTAAACAGCGTTTCTGTGCACTGCTCTGGTTCGCCACATGCTGGGCACATGACCTGGAAGCTGTACGCCGGCTCCCTCAGCCAATAAAGCGAGATGAGCGCCGCAACCCCTGAGTCGTCCACGACCCTTTACATATCAGAGTGCTTTGTACATTTCTTTGTAAATTGATAGTCATAGTCTTTTATATACTAACCTTTTATGCTCTTCCTTATCCATTTAATACTCCTAACCCTTCTTTTAGCTTCTTACAGTCTTTTATATATACAGTGGTGCCTCGGGTTTAAAACCTAATTCATTCCGGAGGTTTGTTCTTAACCTGAAACCGTTCTTAACCTGAGGTACCACTTTAGCTAATGGGGCCTCCCACTGCTGCTGTTGTGCCGCCGCTGCGCGATTTCTGTTCTCATCCTGGAGCAAAGTTCTTAACCTCAGGTACTATTTCTGGGTTAGCAGAGTCTGTAACCTGAAGCCTCTGTAACCCGAGGTACCACTGTACCTTCTTTTTTAATAACTTTAGATTTCCAAAAATGCTTTATAGATTTTAAATGATTGTACCCCACCCTACTTATGCTGGGTCTGTGACTGTAATAAAGATTTGACTGATGGCTCTTGGGGGGCCCTTAATCTTGCGCAAGTCACGCAACTCACATGGGAGCATGGAAGGGAAGACGAACATCCCAGTTTTGGGACAGGAAGGCACCAGTTTGAGGAAACCTGCGCTCGTACCTTTGTGGGCTTAGTGACGCAGCTGCATTAAGGGTTTCAAATCTTTATTCATTGGGGGGAAGTTGGCTACCTCAAGCTTTAAAGAAAAGAAAGATAAATTCAACCCTCAAGCTTGCTATACTTATTCAACACTTATTGCTGCTCGTTGCCTGAGCCAGAGCTTGATAGGACTCCTGAAGTGGGCAGGAATTAACTCAGCGAGAGAGAGAAAAATGCATTCCATTCCCAGGGCATCATCCAGGTTTTTTAATCTCCATGGAAGATTGTGGGATGTTGCAGAAACCAAAAGAACTTCTAACACTAGACAGAGATGGCACAATCTCTGCACAATGAGGTCCACATGAATGCCACTCCAGCGCCTCAAGCAGTTTCAGGAGTGCTTTTAATAACATTGTGAAAGAATATTCAAAGCATGTAAATAAGGATCACGGCCACGTGTTCACACACCCTCACAAGCAAGAATCTGGGGGGCGGGGGCGGATTCCTTTAGAAAACATTTTTTGTAAGACACAAGTGACTTCTTTGGCGATCACTCATAGCCGAGTAAGATTGTCTTCCATAAACACGGTTTTAACGATGAGTCCGCAAGTGACTGTGGAGGCCAATTCTGGATCCACACGTCCTTCCACAATGGGGATATTGGTTTCTGGGTGGGAGTTTGCCAAGCGTGCCTTCCTCCTAGCACATTTCTCCCTTGCATCCTGAGTTTGAGTGTCTTCAAAGCCCACAACACCTTTGGTAAAGGCTGTTCTCCAACTGGAGCGCTCGCAGGCAAGTGTTTCCCAGTTGTCAGTGTTTATACTACATTTTTTTAGATTTGCCTTCAGACAGTCTTTAAACCTCTTTTGTTGACCACCAGCATTACGCTTTCCACTTTTAAGTTCGGAATACAGTAGTTGCTTTGGAAGACGATAATCAGGCATCCACACAACATGACTAGTCCAATGAAGTTGATGTTGAAGAATCATTGCTTCAACACTGGTGATCTTTGCTTCTTACAGTACACTGATATTAGTTCTCCTGTCTTCCCAAGTGATATGTAAAAATTTTCGGAGACACTGTTGATGGAATTTTTCGGGGATTTGGCATTTATAAGTGGTCCATGTTTCACAAGCATACAGTAAGGTTGGTAGTACAATAGCATTGTAAACAAGCATTTTGGTTTCCCTGCGAATGTCCCGGTCCTCAAACACTCTGCACTTCAACCGGGAGAAAGCCGCTTGCAGAGCTCAGGCGGTGCTGGATTTTGGCATCAGTGTTGGCCCTTGTGGAAAGATAACTGCCTAGGTAGGAGAAGTGATCAATATTTTTCAACGTTACACCGTTGAGTTGGATTTGTGGCGCAGCAGAGGGGTTATTTTGTACTTGTTGGTGCAGCACTTTGGTTTTTTGGATGTTGAGCGATAGGCCAAGCTTTTTGTAAGCTTCTGCAAAGATATTTAGGATGGTTTGGAGGCCATAAGTGACTAATGCAGGACTGGGGGCAGGGCCGTCTTAAGTATATCTTGTGCCGTGGTACAAAGATCCCTCCGCCCCCCCCCCATTTCCCAGAGTTGGCAACCTTTTTACGGCACTGCTGGCAGCTTTGCGGGGCTGGAGGAGGCGGGCAGCGGCTGAAGGGCGGCTCCTCCAGCGGGGGCTCTGGGTGCGGCATGGCAGAGATGGGCGAGGGCACGAACTAATGCTAGGAGGCACTGCATCCAGCCTCCGGCTCTTCCCTGGCACCCTCCAGAACTTGGTGCCCTGGCGTCCCATGCCACTTGCCTCTATGGCAGCGGTTCTCAACCTGTGGGTCCCCAGATGTTGTTGGACTACAACTCCCATCATCCCTGAGCTCTGGCCTTGCTACTTAGGGGTGATGGGAGTTGTAGTTCAACAACATCTGGGGACCCACAGGTTGAGAAAGGCAGCTCTATGGGCAAGACGCCCCTGACTAGGGGACCCCAGGACCAGGGGGCAAATACCACCCTATAGATATACAGTCGTACCTCGGAGGTCGAATGGAATCCGTTCCAGAAGTTCGACTTCCAAAACGTTTGGAAACCAAAGCGTGGCTTATGATTGGAAGCTCCTGCAGCCAATCAGAAGCCGCAGAAGCTCCGTCGGACGTTCCAAAGAACGTTCGCAAACCGGAACACTCACTTTGCGGCATTCAGGAGCCAAAACGTTCAAGTTGCAAGGCACCCGGGATCCAAGGTACGACTGCATAGGAATACAGATAAACAGGAACCTGCCTTACAGTGACTTGGACCAAAGGACTTTTGGATTTGCTGCTGGTATACAAGATTTCACAAACTGCTTTGGCAGGATGCATCTCATAAGGGTGTTCTGAACGTGGAAGGGAAATTTTGGTCGACTTTAGGAAAAATGTTTAAAATGTTTAAGAAAAAATAATGAGGTATAAATATTGATGTGTAAATTTGGTTAAGTTAAAATTGATCCTTTTTTTAATGGCTAAATTAAATGAAAATAAGGTTTGTAAATATAAATTGAGGAAATGGAAGAAAGAAGAAAAATAAAATAACAATATGTTAGAATAAATTAAATTAAGTTAAAATGGAGAAGTAAATTAAGGATTTGCTGAGCCAATAATTTAAATTGGAATATAAGAAGGGGAGGTGTGAGGAGGTCTGAGAAACAAGTTAAAAGAAAATAAGTATTTGAACTTTTAGGTGTTTTTAATTGTTTTTATTTTTAAATTTGGATTTTTGTGTTTTTGTGTTTGTTTGTTTTTGTCTTTGTTGTTATATGTGTTGTTCTTTTTTGAAAATGCTAATAAATATTCATTTTAAAAAAAACATAAGGGTGTTCTGAGCGTAGGTAATGATGAACAGTGTCCCCCGGCTCTTTTTGGCATCAATGTGGGTATTTACATTCAGAAAAAAAGTCCTCTTTGAATGTATTTTGTCTTGGCTTGTAACGGATGCCTCTTAGGTAGGGCTGCCATGCATACAGATTTTCCCGGACATTGCTGGGATTTCAGAGGCGGAATTGACATCCAGGGGGGATTTCCAAAAGGCGCCTTGTCCTAGATCTTAGACAAATCAATTGAAAAATCTTGGTTTTTTTCACATTTTTGTAAAAATAACAACACACCAAACCTTTGGGTGTCCTGATTTTGAAATATGGCAGCTTATATGTATTTTACAGGCAAGTGTGTGTTTTAAGGGAAAACCTATAGAAAAAGATACAGATCTGTATTTTAGCGGAAAGTGCTCACTAAATTGTGCATAATTTAAATGCAATGGGACACACATACACACACACACACAGAGAGAGACACACACACAGAGAGAGAAAGAGAGAGAGAGAGAGAGAGAGAGAGAGAGAGAGAGAGAGAGAGAGTATGTGTGTTACAGGCCACCGCAATCTCTGCCAAGCTGTGCACGGGATTCCAGGGGTCTTGACCCTTCCCCAGGGCCTGTGCTCTTTCAGAGAATCAAGGATGCAGCAAAGACTGGTGTAGCTTTAAGAAATATGATTTATTCACCGCTTTACACCTTCAGTCCACATGGTGGGAGTCTGGATCTTACAGCATGGTCATCTCAAGAGAGGCCTGCCCCCCCCCCCCAGCAGTGCAGTGCTGGAATCCAAGGCATCTCTCCCAGCCAGCCTTCAGCCAACCTGCCCAAGATGGATCTCTCCCTTTGTGCTTTCTTCTTCATCTTCCCAGCACACCTTGCTAAAGACACACTTTCCCTGTCACCTCAAACATACGCCCCGTCACCTTGGCAACATTGATCTCCCCAGGCCAAAGGATTCCTTGTCTGGCCCAATTATGCAGCTTGTATTTTCATTCATATCCCAAACAATCAAAATCCTACCATTTGTTAATTCCTTGGGTTTAGGCCAACCTATAACACTCTCACTGTATACTTCCCATGTTCCTATGTAAATATGTCCCCTGGTTTCTCTCTCTCTCTCTCTCTCTCTCTCTCTCTCTCTCTCTCTCTCTCTCTCTTCATATGTATGTATGATCCATAGAACAACAGGATGGAACAGTCTGAATGCATGTGAAACTAATCTGGAATGGAAATAGGCTGATTCATACATTCTTACAAAACAGTTTTGCTTTGACATCTGCTACAAATGGGGAGTGTGGTATAGTGGTTAGATTGTCAGAACAGGTCTGCAGGAAGCTGGTTTCAAATCTCCACCAAAACATGAAGCTCACATGAAGGGGCCTTTGGCCCATCACTCTCTCTCAGTCTGACCTACCACACACTGCAAAGGATAAAATGTGGTGGGGGAAACCATGGGCACCATCAAGCACTGAGGAAGAAAGTTGGCATGCAGTTTTTGGCTGTTGTTTTTTAAAGCACTTTTGTGGCCCGTTTATAATTTCTGATTAAAACCATGCCGGTCTTTCTGCTTCTCTCCTGCAGCTGAAGGTCTCGTGTGCAGAGTTTGCAAGTACAAACTTGGCAAGGTCTGTCTGGATACTGACGAACCTTGCAAAGCAGACGAAGGGCAGTTCTGTGAGACAACCAAAGTTTATGCTGGTAAGAACAATTACTGGAAATCCGCTAGTGCTGTAAAATCTCCATCAGTTGTGCAGTGAGAGAGCTAGTGCCTTTGGGGAACAGTGTGAGGTGTTGGTATCAACAGGCACCTGAAAAAGCGCTCGCCCCACAGAAAGGGATCCCCTGCTGACCCCCAGTGTTTCCTGGCCCTGCTCCTGTTCCTCCTTGTGCTTGCTGCCTATTCATTTGCCTTATCTCCAGCTGTGGAGGGCAGGACTCGAACCCAGGGCTTCAGGTTACAAGAAGGGAGATTCATCCTGGCAGTAATTGCGCGTCAAGACCCCGAAGCCACCCCCTCGTTGAGAAATAACACACACAAGGACACAGATATTAGGTTAATGTTACTGGGCAAATTTTGGCCACAACTTTATTGATTACAGAATGTGAGCGGTATTGGCTTAGGCATTGAATGAACCGGATTATATCTGACTCTTGCCCGATGCACAGGAAGTCTGGTAAGGATAAACCACTGGGAGGGGGGAGCCCTGTGGATGCATACCAACTCGAGCTCCCCCTGGTGTTCCCGTCGGGGTTGTGCCATGGCCCTAGCCCCTGACCCGGGCTTCGGACAAGATCAACACCCCCGGATTCCTTTAATGGAATATCCTTAAGCATGTAGGGGCAGGTGATGGCCACACCTCCCCTCCCCCACCACAAGGTCAAACAATGCCTAACAACCCTAACAAAGCTGTGACGATTGCTACAAGGTAGGCGAAAACCAAATGGCCAGTGCCAATTTGCCAAGTGGGAAAATTCCTACCAGGCCCCTCAACGGCGACCAAGCGAGGTCCATAGCAAGGCCAGTGCCTAAAACCTGGAAATTAGGGAGGGCAGGTGATTGAGGAAGCGAACCAAAGAGGAAGCCCTCTGGCTCGTGCCTCTGTTTAAATGGTCCTGGCCACGCCCCCTGGCCAGCGGATTGGCTGGCCGGGTTCTGATGTGGCCGGGATCCCCCAGAGGGGGACTAAGTCGCCCGCCCCCGGAGGGGAGTTGGTGGCCACGCAGTCTACCGCAACTCCTCCCCACAGGGAAGTGGACCGGATGAACCATTCAACAGCAGAATGGACTCCCTAGGGAGGTGTTGGGCTCTCCTTCCTTGGGGAAGCAGAAGTTGGATGTCCATCTGTCATGGATGCTTTAGCTGAGATTCCTGCATTTCAACCCCAGCTCCCAGAACTCCGTGATTGTTTAAAGTGACACCGTAGTGCTTTAAACGTATGGTGTGGTGCTCTGTGGCTCTGTGCCCCAAACACCTAGATTTTCAGGGTTATCTGCTATGTGGTGTGACTCACCCTGGGTACAGGGAAGGAGTTAAACTAACACACATCTCGTTCCTCTCCCACCAGGCGAATTATTCCTCTTCAAGCGCTATGGCTGCGGCAAATACGCCGAGCTCTGCAACAAGACCGAGCGGAGGGAAAACGCCTTCAACATGTCCTACGAACGCACTTGCTGCGACACCGACTTATGCAACGCTTAGTTCTCATTTCCTGTCCCTGGGAAGGTTCGGCTTAGCATGGGGCCAACAGCTGGTTCATTCACAATAAAAGCTGGCAAAAGAGACCCCTTTCACCCAAAAAGACAACCCTCAGATTATATGATCCCATCACTTTGACCTTCTGTCAGTGCTCAGGATTTCAGCTTCTTCTTCCCTCCCAAAGGTTCCCCCACCTCAGTTGTGGCCTCTCCCACAGGGCCTGCTGGAGATGCTTCATAGCTAATTCTATGTAGCTCACGTTCAAAGCACACAGTTGAAGCACCAAGACACCTCTATAAACAGTCCCAAAGAATTCTGGGAACTGTTGTCTGTCAAGGGTGCTGAGAGGTATTGAGAGAGAGAGACACACACACCCCTTTTTCCCTCTCGCAAAACTACAATTCCCAGCATTCCCTGTGAAGAGGGTTTGACTGTTAAACAACAACTTAAATCCTTCAAAAGTAATTAAAATTGGGCAAAAAAATACCCGCAAATTAAAACACATGTACGTGTCCTACATGTCTGGGCAGGCTTGCCTAAACAAACATGCTTTTAGCAAGCACTGAATGTAGATTCATTAATTTCAATGGCTCTTCTATGAAAAGAACCTCTGTTGTTGCTTTTTCACCCTTTCTTTAAAGTCTTCAGAATTGTTTCTCTCTGTCATCACCACAAGTTTAGAAACCAAACTGCATTTCTCCTGAAGATCGAAGCATACAGCAAGGGAATATTTGTATGTTTAAACTCCCTGAGAGAAACAGCATAACTGGGGAGAATCTTTTTCTCTCTTTAGCAAATGGCTGAGGGGGGATGACAAGGGGTGGGACATTTTTTTCGGCCTGAGGGCCACATTTTTGAGGGGGGCAACCTTCCAGGGGCTGCATGACAAAGGTGGGTGGTGCTAGTGTACAAACACACACACACACACACACACACACACAGCCCTCCAAGCAAGAGGTTCTTCAGAGTTCAAGGATACATTACAGCTAGCTAAAAACAGTTGAGGCTGCCTAGCAGGTCTGGTGTGGCTTGAGAATAGTCTTCAGGGCCGGACAGAAAGACTTGGGGGGCCGTATCTGGCCTCTGAGCCTGAGATTCCCCACCCCTTAGTTAAAACAATGGCTGTCCTCTTCTCAATCTGAATTCACCCTGAGCTTCATTGCCAAGTGTTTATTTGCTGGTGCAAGGTGTGTGTGTGTGGGGGGGGGGGGAGTCTAGAAAAATATGTATGCAAAATTTTAAAACGTCCTGTTTTATATCTTTTTGTATTTACTGGGGAGTTGCTGAATCGCTGACTTGGCAAATGATAAAATGTGGCTGGGGAAACATAGCCAAATGGGCGGGGTATAATTAATAAATTATCATCATTATTATTATTACTACGCATGCTGCATTTACTCTAGCAGAATCTGAAATCAGATTCCTTAAACTGAACGTCAAAGAGATTGCATACAGTAGTAAAATACTATGGAGATTGTACAACGATGTGGTGCTGTGTTCTGCATGGCTTTTGTGCTTCTGGTGTAAACCGCAGTCGCATGTTTTGTATAATCAAATTGTATTGCTGCCATCTTTGGCTGAAGGAATGAATAAAGTCGGTTGACTTGACCATGCTGCCTCTGCGCAAGCCCTTTCCTTCACAGGACCAGCATCTTGTAAGGCCCGTAGATAGATTGGGATCCGTTTGTAGATTGCTGAGTGGTTTTCAGTTGATCGCCAAGGGAACCTCAGAAGGCCCCCACAGCTGAGCTCCAGCAGCTTTGCCACATGGAAATATACAAACGGATTTCGGGAGGTAGACAGAGATGAGTTCATCATTGCAAGGACCCAGCAGGTGCATAGCTGTCAACCTACAGATTTGAAAATAAGGGACCAGCAGCCTCGGAAATAAGGGATCAGTAGCCAAAATAAGGGATTTTCAGAGCACAGGTATGTTCAACTTCTGAGCCCCTCCGAGCCAAAGGCAGAAAGCCCAGCCAGCAGCCAAACGAAGCCTCAAGCGGTGGTTCCCACAGCGCAGCAACCCGGCAAAGGGGATGCAGCAAGGAAAACCACCATCACCTCTCCGCTGGGAAGCGCTGAGCAAAGGCGAGTCCCCAGGCAACGCGGCCGATTTGATCGGCACAAGGCATGCAAGCTCCAACCCCCAGTCGTTCTTAGACTCCTTATTGGGTGAGCAACACAGCCAAGCAACACAGTTGGAGCCTCCCTCCTCCCTGGCCGGCAGGGAGGGAGGGAGAGGAGCTTCTTTCTTTGAAACCCGGGAAATTTAAGGGACATCATCAATAAGGGACAGCAGCGGGCCACACAGCGCTGGGATAAGGGACTTTCCCGCCAAATAAGGGACGGTTGACAGCTATGAGCAGGTGAGCTACACCTTCAAAGACAACCTGGAATAGGAGACATATTTGAGGTATATTCGATTGTGACATCCTACATGTTTGCCCTGGGCTCTCCTGGAAAGACGAGACAGTCCCTAGTTAAGCACTGGAGTGTTGTCAGTTTGTTCTGCTGTTCCTACAAGGCGTTAGGCTCTCCTTCCAATGTCAGAAGCAAGACAAGCATCTGCCCACTTGCACATGATCCAACTAGTGCACGACCGCATATATGCGTGGTGCCAGGAAGTAAATAAATAAATTCAAGCCTAGGAGTAATGGGAGAAATCTGGGAAGTCCTCATGGCTTGTGAGCAGACCCTCCCCAGAGCTTGAAGAGGCTATCAGTGAGTCAAAAGTCCAGAATTAAAGATTTTAAAGGCTTAAAAGGAAAAAAAAACACTTATGGGTTCCAAAATGGCGCATGGGAGCTCTCACTGCTGCCTCACTCCCCGTTCAATAGCTGTCAGGCGGAAAGCTGCATTAAGCTGGCTTGGATGCGCTGTTTCCTGCCCTTTTCTGGCAATTCAGAGACAAAAAAGGTATAGTAAAAAAGAAAAAGGTATTTCTGATGCCTCTTAAATCGCCCCGGTTCCCTTATGCGCATGGGGGCCCAGGAACGTAACTCCCACATAAGTGGGGAGCCGCCTGTATACTATTATTATTTACTAAATTTGTTAGTCACTTTATCATGCCCAAGGCAACCCAAAGCAACTTACAAATCTCTGAATACCAGTGGCTTGGAACTGCAGGCGTGGAGAGAGTTGCTGTTCTCATGCCCCGATTGTGAGCTTCCCACCTGGTAGGCCACTGTGACACTTACAGTATTTTTTATAAAAAAAATTTCCTGTATTTTTCGCCCCATAGGACGCACTTGTTCCCCTCCAAAAATGAAGGGGAAATGTGTGTGCGTCCTATGGGGTGAATGCAGGCTTTCGCTGAAGCCTGGAGAGCAAGAGGCGTCAGTGCGCACTGACCCCTCTCGCTCTCCAGGCTTCAGACAGCTATCCGCAAACCCTTGGGAGCCCGGCGGGAGTATAGGCTTGCGTATAGCAGCCTGCATCCCGAAGCCCAGCTGCGGCTGCTCAACGGGGGATACCGGCAACAGCTCCCTCTCCGCCCTGCTGCCCCAGGAAGCGGGGTGCCGCTGCGCAATGAGGCGAGGACGTGCCGTCGGGGAGCTCCCCACTGAAGAAGCCGCGCAGGGAGCGGGAGCTGCAGAACCTGAGGCAGCGCACCATGGGCTTTGGGCAGATGTCGGCAAGCCTTGGGAGCCTGCAACCTGCAGCCCAAAACCCTGGGGGGGGATAATTTTTTTCTTTATTCCCCCCCCAAAAAAAAACCTAGGTGCGCCCTATGGGCCGGTGCGTCATATAGGGCGAAAAATACGGTATTCGGTTTTTCAGATTAAAATTTAACAGTCACATATCCAACATACAACATAACAACAAGATTCCAAGGTGTCTCTCCTCCCCTTTGTGGGTCCTATGGTTAATCATTTCCACCTGCATCTTTTATAATAATCCAAATCTTTTACCTCTCCATTTTGCCCAAAATTCACCAGTAAACTACAAGCTATATTCCACTCCTACTAACAATTTTAACTGTTTACAATGGTCTTTAAGATGAGTTATAAATCTTTCCCATTCCTTATTAAAGTTTTGGTCTTCCTGATTTCTGATTCTTCCGGTCATTTTAACCATTTCGGCATAATACATCAACTTGAAGACCAACTAAGTTAGTTCTAGGTATGAGCTTTCGTGTGCATGCACACTTCTTCAGATACACTGAAACAGAGTCTGGTGACTTCTGTTTCAGTGTATCTGAAGAAGTGTGCATGCACACGAAAGCTCATACCTAGAACTAACTTAGTTGGTCTTTAAGGTGCTACTGGAAGGATTTTTTTTATTTTGTTTTGACTATGGCAGACCAACACGGCTACCTATCTATAACTACATCAACTTGGTTTGCCATTCTTCTCTGGTAGGGACTTTATCCTCTTTCCATCTCTGGACCAATAACATCCGTGCAGCTGTGGTCGCATACATAGTCTTTTCTGCTCCCTTGGGATTTCAGCACCTGTTGTTGCTGCTGCTGTTTAGTCGTGTCCGACTCTTCGTGACCCCCTGGACCAGAGCACGCCAGGCACTCCTGTCTTCCACTGCCTCCCACAGTTTGGTCAAACTCATGCTGGTAGCTTCAAGAACACTGTCCAACCATCTTGTCCTCTGTCGTCCCCTTCTCCTTGTGCC